>NC_143570.1:88147954-88298636 GCF_054136105.1 Typopeltis vanoorti
TTGTCGTTATTGTTAGAGTTACTGCAACTACGACACCGATAAAACTTCACTAATCTTAGTTTCCAAGACTAAAATTATTATTCAAAAAAGAAAATGGAGAAAATTTGCATTCTCAACAATGAAAGACAACATCCGTAAGTAACAAGCCGCTTCTGAATTGCCACCAACCTCCTACTCTTTTAAGACTTAGCTCGCTTTATACATGTGAGGTGTTTTTAGATGTCACTTCTGTTTGATTCCCAGCCACAAAAGACCGTAAACCTATAACACATTGCTATCGTGGATGGGGTCAAGTGGGATAAGAGACTGTTTTTGTATTTTTCTTCTATTATTTATTTCATAATCTTAAAATCTTGCTCTCGAGATCAAACATAGCATTTTTTCAAGCCGCTTCGGTGGGCTCACACTAGAACACGAAATTCATCTTTTACTAGTCATCATCGATTCGTCCTTCTTTATTTGGATGAATTAGATGAACTAGTCTAACCGGTGGAAATCGGCTGAATACGCTCCTCCATTTTCCCATGGAGGAAGAAACGACTGCATTCCAGATTTGTTTGAAATCAACCGAACAAATTAATGCTTACATGTAGGAGGAGAAGAAGAAGAAGGGGAATAAAGCTGATCCTTTTTAACCGCTTTTGCTTTTATACTTTCTTTCATTTCAAACGATATTCAACCTGGAAAATGGAGTCACAGCAGGTTAAATTTGGGCTTTTACAATTCTTATAATCATCGACTCTGCAGTACTTGGCTTGAGAGTCACTGCCGTTTATTGATACGACGTAAACACGATAATTTAGATATTTACCTAAACAAGAATTGGAAATTCGGGATCCGCAAAAAGCATCATCTACAATTTCGTGTGCACCTGGATCATTTGTATAGCTATGTTACTTTTGATTTAAAAACACCTGCAACAGGCGAAACCGAGTTCAGAGCACTCGTATTGTAGTAATTAAGACAAATACGGAAATAGATACCGCTTCCGTTCAAAAGTAACTGCTAAATAGTGAGGAGCCGATGTAATGTTGCAAAATCTAATAACCACTTTCTGACAGAAGATATACTTTTAATCTCAATCCTTATTGTCTTTCTCATAATAACGTGAAAGGTCAAGCAATCTGGACTTCGTATAAACCTAATTAATGCTGTAATATAAAGGAACGTTCATACGTAGAAAAGTCATTATAAAGAACTTTTCTACTTCTAAACATTTCTTTATATCATAGTATTAATAAAACTATTGTGAATATACGAATTCAGAAACAATCTAGGACGAGGAGCGTTTTTAAGGACTTTTTCACTGATGATGACTTATCGAATCACAAAAGGGGCATACAAGCCAGCGAACGAGAAAACCCTGCCGTCTCCACGAGATTCGCTAACTAAATAATCTTCAGTAGAAAAGCCCTTACAGACGTTGTCTTAGATTTGATCGAATCCATATATTTCCAGTAACCAAAGGATTTCGTCGCTACCAATAAGCTTCGAGAATATTATTTTATCCTTAAAGCTAACAAAGTATAAAAAACACCAATAAAATGACTAGGACTTTTAATGAGCGCATTTGAAAGAAACGTGATTACGTTTGGTGACATCAAATACTTCGAACAAAAAATCACGCAGAATGAACAGATCATGTGCACTGTGGGAGTCTGAAATATGATGAAAATGTTAGCTGATTGTTTACTATGGGGTGACTACCAAGCCAGCTCATCAGAAATCTCGCATTTACAGACCTGCATATATCGTAGAATTCACGTGACAGTATCAACTAGTACACCGGCTTTCACGAATTCACTTTAATTTTCATCCGTTCTGTACTTTCAATACTTAACGCGATATATTTTCAGTCTCTAGCTTTTTTTAAACTTTTTATAAATATTGGCGTACTCTAGACGAAGTGTTCCTGTTGGCACAGTCGATATTTTTAGGTTAATAAGGTATTTTATGTTATTCACGTCATGTGGTCATTATTCCGAAATTCGATGAACGTCTTTACAACCACCATTTTGTGCGTCTAAGATAGCATTAGGTAATTTTAAAGAAATCTTAAAAAAATATTTCTTAAGAAAATTTCTTTTAATTATTATTATTATTTTCGATTCATGTTTTCTCTGCAGTGCTAAGGCATGATTACTCAATCCGAATCCACTTCGTGTGACGTTTCCATAGCATATTTAAATAGTCCTGTTTTATCTATCTCGCGATGTGTGTAGCACATCCGCTATCTGTTCTCTCTTCCTAACTACGTAAAATCGGATGTGCTGGTGCCAGGAAGAGTAGCATAGGGGATCGAAGGATTGTTCAAATTTGATTTTTAGATTTGAACAATCCTCTATTATCAGCATGTCGCGGTAACTAAACTATATTTTTGACTTCTGAGATGATTTTTCTTGGCGTGAGTCTTGTTTGCCACTTTGCAAAAAACTGAAAATGTTTATCCCTCACAACTCTTTCTAATCAGGATGCCCTACAACAGAAATGTGCCTTCGTGTTCCAGCTCCATTGTGGAAAGCTGGATGAATGTTCGGAAAGTCTACATCGTCTAGAAGAACTTTTCTGCCGTGTTCCCATAATACCAGGATGTCATTTATATAACGTAGGCAAATCAGCTTCAATGACAAATCACTTTTAGTCCTCAAGATTCGAAATCGTCCAAAAGAATGGCGCAGCAACATTGCCCTTTGGTTGGTAACACCTGAGTTCCATTTCCGTCTAGGAAGCGATGTGAGGGGAGGGATTTCCTATCAGAAATCTCACATCTACCAAAACAAAAGAACAAACTGGCCAGAGAATATACGTAGTCGCCCCTCGGGCAACCAGCCAGCCTGTTTGGCGAACGGATAGCATTCTGGCTCTCCATCCAAAAGTCGTGGATTCTTCAGATAGAATGTGAATTTCATCCTCCCGGTGTGCTTATGAGGGGTCCACCCATTGTGCTAATGCTAATGCGCCATGAACCTTTCGCAGTAAGATTCACATAAAACGAACTTGCTCTCGGCTTTTTCTCAGCTATTCTGGAATTAGTCCATGTGTGGCAGAGGCTTGTGGTCCCCCCCCTCCCCAGATTTTGGGAATAACCGTAGAGTTATAACAGAGTCAAAGCCTTCCGATAATGTTAACCGTTACACTTGTTAAAGCTTCTAACTCAATTTCATTATAACATTTCTATCTAATTTACTTTTTTCGAACGTTCTCGTTGATCTCAACAGTTAATTTCGTTATTTGTTTCTGCTTTATGGCTTGATTCTTCTCTTAACATAATGTATCAGTTCATATCGAATGACAGGCAGCCAGACAGAATTTTGTTTGTCTGTCAGATAAAGCTTGTTTTTGCAGAACTACTTCGTTTACATATTCAGTTCGTTTTCTCTGTGAATGAAATTTTTGTCGAAGACACAGTTAAGTTAGGAATCACATGATAATCCTAGCAGAGTAATAATAAAAAAAAAAAGGAAAAAAAAGGACAAACAAACAAAAAAAAAATCTGACAATTTTTATGTGAAGTCACGAAAGGGCGTAAAAGCTAGTGTATTAGAACCGTGAGTGGAGTAAGAAGGAAACGGAGGCTACCAAAGTGAGGCGCATCCATCTTTGGGAAGGAAGTGATTTTCTGGGCCGGGCGTGTTGCTGATAGACTTTTTTTTTATTTTTTTGTTAATAACATATGGAGAAACATTTTTATAACCTTTTATTGAGATGGTTTACTTATCATACAATACTGTAGAACTCCATCTCATAGAGCCACGGCGGTTTTAGAAAATGAATGACACCATACGTTAAAAAACACACAGAATGTGTTTTTTTTTTTTTTTAATTTAAATTCACTGACAATATAGCGTTAAAGAAGTCGACTCTTTTTAGGAAATCTGTGTTCGGAAAGTTTATATTAGCTTTATGTTATAAAAAATATCTATACCCAAAGCTGATTTTCATTTCGAATCTGCTTATTTGCACATGAAGTGAGGGAAATATAAAATATTTTAAAGCATGACGCAAGTTTTGACCTCTTTCTCTAGAGACTAAACACGGTACTTTTACTTTCTTTTCTAAGTACTTCAGGTCTCTAATGAGCAATGTGGCCTCACATCGGGCGGGGAAAATCATCTCCCATTAAAGCAGTTCACAAACGTACAGCATACCCACGGCATGCAGGATTGATAAAGAGAGCGAGCGAGAGAGAGAGAGAGAGAGAGAGAGGCTCCACAATCCATCAACGAGATAGGTAGTTGGAAGGCATAAGAGAAACGAAACGGAAAGCTGTTAATTATATAACGTTAGAAACTGTCCGAAGAAATGAACGCATCAAATAATAACTCTCCATACGAAAACGTTTTAAGAAATCCTCATCTTTTAAAGCTAATGACACGCGGTTCACTGCTGTGTTTTTTTATCTCCTGTGTGAAGACGCAGAACGCATGTTGCACATTGTAAGATAGTTGAAATAGGATTGTCCTAACTTGCACTGGAAAAATTATATTAAGTGGATTGGGATTCGCAAGAAGGAAAACATGAACGCACTTTCAAAGAAAGAGGGCTTGAAGATTACAAAACAATAAATCAGAACGCTTAGTAGCACGTTCAGCCGTTCTGTCCTATTTCATGAATATGTTTTTCTTTTGCACCCCAACAAGTTTATCTTTTACATACATCGCTACGCATATCATTTTAAAACTTCCTGAAAACTTATTCGCGTGTCAGTTTGCTGTTACATTTTGCAAGTTGTGTATTTTTTTGCATGGTTTTAAGGCTTACTTAATTGGAATCTTTCAGATTCTTTATTGTCTCCCACTAAAATTAAGTAGTATTTTATTTCATTATTTATTTTTTTTTATATGAACCCCGCTCACGAAAGGTTGTAAGTCACTGTACGGGTGCATTGCTACTGTTATTTATTGCTGTTTAGAATTACGATCGAAGGCTGTGACTAAAACTCCAATGTATGCTATGTTAATTCCATGTGTTCCCGTGACCGGTTTGCCTGTCTTGGGTTGCTAGTCATTAGATAATCCGGAAACCGTTCTTCTTTAGAGATCGAACATGGAACTTTTTCACGCACTCTAGGAAGCTTGTAGTTATTCAGTCTCATGCAGAGGTGGTAGGTTTTTTTTTTCTTTTCAGTCTCATCTATTCTGCAAAGCAGGCACACTGGCCAGAGGAAAACACACGCAATTAACAGGCAATAACCAACTGCTCTCATTGCCTTAGCTGTGGTCTAAATATCAAACAACATCAAGCCTCCAATAAGCGACGGTGATCTCGTAGCGAACGATAAAATTCATTTTCCACTTAAAAACATTCACAAAACATCGATGCCCACGGATGTTTTGTGAATGATGTGTGAGAGAGGGGAGGGTAACACGGATTCGTGGAAAACTAAAGCAAATTTACTATGGATCATAAGCAAAATTTAAATCTATAGAGATCTGAAGAACTATGAAAACATTAGAACGAAACACTGCGTTTCGTTTAAAACATGTCTGCGTTCATTAGAATTCAGTTGTTAAAAATAAAAGTTATTTTTAAAAATATGTTAAAAAAAGTTATTGTGCAACAATATAAGCACTGGTTATCATAATAGCATTTCATAAAATGGTAATAATAAGTTTCCGTTAACAGAGAAGCACTTTCGGAAGTTGAATGTAATCTAAGATTTTCTTCATCGGGAAAGAGCAGAAAATAAATCTTCGACGGCTAGAATAATTTCGGACGAAAGACAACGTTGAATGACAAGAAGCATCTGATTTCAGGATTTGTTTCAAAATGTTAATTCCAGTAAGAGTTGCATAAAGATATAAATATATTCGCAAAGATAAAGATATTCGCAACAGTTTGCTTGGAAACCTGTTCTTTTATTGCAGTAGCACAAAATGCTGCCTGTAGTTCCGAAAAACGCGGGTTTTTTTTTTCGAATTGCTGACTGTGGTCGGGCCAATCAAAATTTCTACTAATCTGCGATGTTCGTAAGGATCCAGTTGACTCTAGCATGTGTTATTACACGGTTCAGCTGGGTAGCGAGTAAATCTGACCTTATCTGAATGAACCTTTTGTTGAAGAGGACAGTGAACCGCAGTGCTTCTTGACAATGCATTATGTCGGAATTGTTCTTCCCGTTCGACCATGTGCGTCGTATAATGATAACATTCTATGCACCGATGTTTTGCAATCGATGATCTACGGAAAATTGTTGCTTCTCAAGCTGTTTGCGAGCTTTTTGAGAAATAATACAAAAATCAAATCCAATGGTTCCCAAAATGGATTTCACGATATTTTTACTAAAATTATCCCGAAAATGTTGGAATATATATATAAAAAAAAGAAAGTAAAACTTATGTTTTTATTTCACTAAAGCCGATAATTCACCATTGAAATCTGAATTCGCTGTTATTATTATTATTATTATTATTAAAAAAAAAAAAAAGAGACCTCCAGGGAGTCATCGAGGGAGACCACATACTACATGCGCCAACTATCATACTTATCTTGAATTCATTCACACTGCTTGCACACACAACATCCAGTGACAATCCATTCCAATCACGCACTACTCTACGAGAGAAAATTCTAGTCCCTCCCCCCTTCTTAGCGGCATTCATTGTCAGCTTCCAAGGATGCCCTCTTGTCCTTTCTCCGTCCTCCATAAAATGAAAAATTCAATCTCCTGAAAACCTGTATGACCCTTTCAGAAGTTAAGTTTATAAGTCTCAACCATATCACCCTTCTTTCTCCTGTTTGTTAGTTTGCAGTCTGCAAATTCCCAATCTGTCTTCATAATCAGTATTCCATAATCCTGATATCATTTTTAACACTCTCATTTTTCTTCACTGTATCAGAATCACCACGGAAACCAGGAGCCCAGACCTGCGCACAATAGTCCAAGTGAGATCTTATCAAGGCCTTGTAAAGAGGCAAAATGACATCCTTAACCTCATGTCACAGTTCGTTTCAGCATTGCAATTATCTTTTGAATTGAATTTGTAATCTTTGCTACATGGCCCCTGAACTTCACCTTCCTATCTACTACTACTCCAAGAGCCCTAGCCTGATTAGTCTCTTCTAGCAATATTCTTTTCCACTCCTTCTTCTCTTCCACCAATATAATACGACATTGGATATCTGATGACGCCAAAGTGACTGCCAAATGACTGCATATCTGCAGTACTTGCAGTCATTAAGAACAGTGAAATGTAAAAAGATTTTCTCACATTTAAAAAAGAGCTTTTACATTTGACTGTTGAAGTGTGAGAAATGTGTGTCTGTTCAAAATCATTGTGTTGTTCAATGGTTTTGGACAGACACGCCTCCTCTGTATAAGGGAGGAGAACGGTATGTTGAAGTGTATAAAGAAACTGTTGCTTCTATTCTTCGTGACCAAGGTCAGTTGTTTCTAATCGCTCCTCCACCACACGGAGAAATTACGGATGCGAGAATATGAAAAGAAAATTGAGAGTTGCGAACATTTTTTGTGGAAATTTTTCTTACGAAACGTAGTGAACCATAAACTACATTAATACGATGGGTAGTCCGTGGATTAGATAATTCGTAAGCTCTGCTTTAAAGACTAAATGCATTATTTTCCCGCTTTTTTCCCCAATAAGATAACAGACGAAATATGTCATCTAAGACTCTTCGTGACTAAGGTCAGTTATTTCTAATAACTCACACGCTTCTTAAATTTGACCAATATTTCCATTGCGGATATACTTATTGAGCGTCATGGAAATAATTTATCATTACAAAAAACAAAGTCCTTGTTCGATCTCATTTTGGACATTGTTAAAATAAGTTTTTTAAAGTAATTATCCTTTTGGAACGTTTTGGATTAATGTCCACCAAGAAGGCTTCCCGCAGGTTTTCAGCGGTTACGGGGAAGGAGGATAGTCTGTGGATGTAATGCATGGATATGCATTACATCCACAGACTATCCTCCTTCCCCGTAACCGCTGAAAACCTGCGGGAAGCCTTCTTGGTGGACATTAATCCAAAACGTTCGAAATCATATCCAACGAAACAGGATTACCTGTTCCATTCCAACGGAACAGGGTGGTTAATCCCCATTCCCGTAGTGTTTGTATATTGCATATGTTCTTCTGCACAATTTGCCTGCGCAGTAAAGTGTGAGCGTAAATCAGGAAGGATATTCAACGCCACATTCAGCTAAAAAAGGATCAAAAATGGTATGATTCACAAAGCGTGAAGTGATTTCCAACATGTTCTGCCAAGCGCAGTTTCCCGACCTTATCGAACACCTGTAAGATATTCTGAAATTTCTAGAAACTTACGGCAGGAGCAACTGCTAGTTTCCGTTTCTCGCTTCTTGCATTACTGGAGAAGTGATCCACTACTTAGATGTATTCTCATATCGAGATGATCCAACTCATTATTTACCACTATTCTTCAAAATTTTTTTTGTTTTTTTACTTCCTCAGTTCTGAATAATTACTATTCCAAGCTGATTACACCACTTAGTGTAAGGACTATTATCTAGAATAGTACCGAGAGACGATTTCTCAGTAAACGACATCGTGTATTAACATCTTTTACTAAAAGGAAGGTATTGGTATCTTTTAATGTATTGAAAGGGATTCAGGTATTAAATTTTGCTACGTCTAGATTACTGAGCTTTAGTCATCCAGTAAACAGGAATAATAAACAAATGCATTAAAAAAAGGTTTCGCTTCCCCTACGTGGACTCAGCACGATTTATTTAAGCGGAAAGTTGTAAGCACCCTCAGTATTGCACATTCAAAGATAGTTTTATACCAGTTTTAATTTAAATAACAGCTCACGTCAGTAATGATTTGATTGTGAGGTTTGTTGCTTTGCTTACGCGGCTACTTTTTTTAGGGAGGTTCCACAGTTGTGCTCTCCCGTTTAAGGGGAACAGAATGCTTGTCAATGAAACATTATGATCTGGCTTTATAAGACTGCACTAATAAATATTTCTAAATCTGTTTTGAACACACTTTTCTTAATTTTAGCAGCGTTTTAAGAAGCAATCGAAAATTTCTAAATAACTAAAATTTTTAAAATATATATATATATACTGTATATTGTTTTATAGAAGTGAACGAAAAAACTTAAATGCCAATTTGGACTTCCTGTCTATGCTTCGTGTGCAATTACATATATGCAAGTATAAGATCGTTTACGATTCATCACTTATTAATCACGGGTTCTTATTATTATTTAAGAAAATAAAAGTGCCTTCGTGTTGTACCTGTTAAGGAGGTTAGTCCCATTTATTGTATTAACGGGGATGTGTTTAAGAAAAAAAAAAGCTTTCTTTAAGTTAAGCTGTACTGACGTACGTGTCTGGGAGTAACAGCGGCGAGTGCCTGCTGAATAAATAATTATAGACGCCAAGCAGCCGAGAGAGACAACTCTATCTGACACACATCTGAGCACGTCCGCGTGACCGAGCAGTGCAGAGGACGCCACCTGTCATTAAACCTTTCTAATTATAGCGTGCGCATGTTTATTGCTTCGCTCATGAATCCATTCTCCTACCGACGTTCCAGAATTGTGCCAGCCGACCTTGCACTCCGAATTGAGCTGCACTTCTCACTCTGTGTAATCTCAGTTGCGTATTCAACGGAGTACATGGTGGAAATATCTCCGCTTTAGAACGTCTTTCTTTGGATTATTTAGAATCTCTAGGAAACAAAAGTGCGTCTTCTCAGAATTCATCACACCTCTTCAAATGTGTCGCTACATATTAATATGTGCGAACGCATCAAGAAACTGCCGAAAATCTGCTATGGTTGTGTTTAATAACTGATCACGCGAATCGTTTGCATGAAAGGGGAAGAAATAACTTTTATTTAAAGCATTTCAGGGGGTGCAGGGATCCATCTACCAAATTTCGTGGGCAGCACCAAATGTAAGCAGTCCATCGATGAATGCAATGGAATTGAACTTACATGGGTATTCCATTATTTACGGAACGCATACAGCCGACACAGAAATAAATTCGAATAGTTCTCTTGATCCACTTGCTAATCATAGCTGACAAATGGAATGCGCAACGGAAATTGAGAGAGAGGAGAAAGAGAGAGATAGAGGAGAAAGAGAGAGATAGAAGGGGGGGGGGGTTTCTTTACTCTCCATCAAGTTTGTTGTACCATTTTTAGCAGTAAGTTATCTGGCGTGCCTGGAAAATCCGAACGTTAAAGTCGGATATGTCATATTGATAGTAGAAGGATGAATACATTGAATCCAGGCTAATAATGAAAACCCAAACTGGGGCAAAGCATTTTAGGTGGTTCTTGGCTGAAATTAAATAACTAATTTCTTGGTGTGCATGTAATTAGAATAAGTCAGAATCGAGGCTTTCCTTCCCAGCCCTTCTATAAAAACAGTAATTCGGCAAATCATAATTGTAATATAGCAGCAACTATGCAGTACGCGTCGTCGCTACTGAACTCGAACTGGAGGCGCAGTATTATTTGCATTATTGTATGAGATAATTAACGACAGGCCGCAATCAGCTTGAAATTGTTCTACGAGACTACTGAATCCATTCGAACTAGTGTGGACAAGGCTGCTGTATTATACAGCTTGCAGAAATTATTCCATAAGTTGTATGTGTAATGTGCTTCACTTGATTTTAATTAAGATTTCATCTAGCTTGATTATATAGAGAAATCTGTGGAGAATTCATGACTAAGTTTAACACACGTGAACCACAGTAGTAGGTTTTTTACGTAAATATTTCGTCCTAGGTATCTTAGGGCATCATCAGTACAGTAAGGCAACACTAGGAATGACAAAAGAAAGAGCGCGTACGTACAAAGGAATCCAAATTGCGTGCAGTGGCGCGTTGCGGCCTAAACTTAAATTAAATTGAACTAAATTACTTAAATTAAATTAAAATTAATTACAGTTAAGTTATTATTTTACACAATTTGTATGACAATTTCCCATACTTTAGGGATGGCAAGAACATCATTGCGGTTTAGATTTGGTTTGTGGAGTAGGGCTTCAGCACTTTCTTTATATAAACGTTCATATTTATATGATCTGTGTAGAAGTTTTGTCTTTTTCCAATGGATCTTGTGGTTTGGGTTTTCAACTCCGTGTTGAGTTCATCTAGCTATAATTAAGAAAAAATAATGCCTTCAAACTCTTCTATGAATTAGGGACAGGGACGATGATCTTCCTTCCTTACTGGAAGAATGACAGTGCTGTCTTTTGACTTGATATCAGTTTTCACATATCTTAAGCAGTAATCAGATTTCTAAAAAAAAAAAAAGCCAAGTTACTTGCCATGACAGGCCATTGAAAAAGGAAGAAGGTTTGTGGGATGAAAAACTCGAGTTTTCGGGAGGAAAACTCTGCTACCTCCATCTGAGACAGGCTAATTGACTTTCAAACGAAACGCTTACATAAAACTTCTTCGCCTCGCAGCCGGGATTCGAACCCAGATCTGTCCAACAAAGGGCATTGTCGATACCGAATGAGCTGCGGAAATACTCGAGTTTTCGGCTTATTTAATCCTTGCTTCGCTCCAGCAATTGATAATTTTCAAACTGTGGCGGATAGAGACTGAAAATCATAAAATTAAAAAAAAAAAAAAAACACTGCGTTAACTATCCATGGCCTCTAGATGAAATAGTTACCAAAATGACCGGCCGCATCTTAGAAATAGAAACCTCAGCAAATATATTAATGTATTTAATCAATTTGTTTTTTTTTCCTTAAACATTATTAATTATGAAGCACTGCAGTAAACACCGTACCACTCGTGCTTTGCATTAGCGGAGGTGACAAACAATGACTAACCTCTTTGGATTGCCAAAGAGGTTAGTCATTGTTTGTCACCTCCGCTATAATATTGTGTGTAACAGACCACTCTCGACGAGCCCATAAACATCCTTCTCTCATATAAGGAAAGAATTTAATGTAGAATGAAGAGAAAAGGAGGATCCCTTCCGGTAAAAATTATAATCAAACAACATAAAAAAGGTACACCATAAGAGAGAAAATCTGCACCAAATATATTATAGAAGAGTCACTGGCACGGAGAAAATCGTTACTTCAGGGGACTGACTGGTTCATTTTATTCTGGTGTTTAATTAACAATTGCCAAACCCGAGCTCCGTTCAGTCTTTTCGCTACTTATAGCCTCATTCATCCACAGCTAATGAATTGATAACATTATTTAACATCCATTGAGTGTTTAGGAATGTAGTGAGTTGTGTAACAACACTAACGACGAATCAAACTCATAACGAACTTACCGTATGATTATTATTATTCTCTCTCTCGTTTTCACTCTCATAAACAAATATGAATTGATTTTACATGACCTGAGTTATGATAAAATCCAGAAAAGGAAAATTCATCAAATGAGAGCCGAATTCATTTAAACTCGAGATTATGCGATCAAAACATTGTTCGGAATTTGTAATCGTAAAGCCTCATCAACTTTTGGTTACCTACCGGTATTCTTAAAACCTGCTGAACCACTTCTCTTCCTCCTCTTTCATTCCGTTCATCTTTTTCAAAAGACTACAATATCCAGCCATTTAAGATATACATAAAAAGTTTTTTGCTTTCTTCGTCTTGTCCCACACAGCACTGATATATTTTTTATGCGATTCCCACTCGCGAAAAGTTGTATATAGTAAAGACTATGTGGATAGTCCTGATTTTACGTTCTCGCGTTCATCCACACTTCACCGTGCAGGCGTTCGAAACCGAAATCCTACGAAATACGTTGGTTAATCCTTATTCCAGGAGTGTCTTATGTTTGTAGATGTGTATGTTCACGGGGCTAGTTTGCCTGCTCCGAGGGACGAAAAACCCGAGTTTTCGGGTGGAAAAAAACCCTCCACCTGCGTATGAGACCGGCTAACTCGCCTTTAGTCGAAAGAGACCAGATAAAATAAATGTCCTTCACATCATGGACGGGAACCGAACCCAGGTCTTTCTGACCAAGGGGCTTCGTCCGACTGAGCTACGGATGCCATACTGTATATAGTACATCATTACCATAAACAAGCTAGGGAGTTTTCCCTCTTTTTATTAAAATTAATATATAATTTTTGTATTTTCATATATTTGTTTCATAGTCCTGAACCCTTCCTCTAGGGACTAAATATGGAATTTCTTTTTCAAACCACTTCAGGCCTCCAATAAGCAGGGTGATCGTCTCACACCAGACGATGAAATTCATCTTCCACCTAAAGACAATCCCAAACATCCATGCTCACGGTAGGATTCGAACTTGTGACTTTTACATTGGAAAGCGGTTACTAATAACTCGGCCAACCAGGTCAGCAAAACCTATGCTGTAAGTTTTGCAATCCTCCGCGTATGGGTTGTCAAAATATAAGACAAACTCCACCGAAAGATTGATAAATTCATTTATATAGGTTTCATTCCGTGCTGTTTTCTTGAATGATTAAGAATCATATCAGAATTCTTGGGATGATTCATGTCGCGTTGTTTATTTCGAGATATTACGCAGTGCTGTGCTACGCCTGCATTTTGCTTCACTTTTTTGCTCTTTGAGAAAATATTGCTTTTAAGATAAGCGATTTTAAACACATCATAGCTCCAAGCTCATCATAGTTATTCCTCAGATTTCTCAACAAATAAAATCAGGTAGCCAGAATAGTTTGGTTAGAGAAATTATTTAGTATTATATTTTTTCTCATTTATATCCCATCTGCTTTGTCTATTTTGCAAAGAAAAAAAAAACTTCTCCTGCCACTTCCATATAAGACGAGACGGCTGACTCGCTTTCTGTTGTGCCTTTCTCTTTCTTTCTCTCTCTCTCTCTCTTTCGTTTTAGACAACATCCAGACCCAAGTAAGTCTTTCCCTTCGAAGAGTGCGTATGTTCTTCTGTTCCAGAATAATTTAGAAATTTCACTGTATAACACTGCAACAGTACCTCTCTCCCTCTTCAATTCCTTATAAGCATGCTTTTTCTAGATGGGAAAGTTTGAGTACAACGCCGATATGGAGCTTATGCATAGCTCCACTGGCTTGAGAAAGCAAATTGCTTCCTGGCCGTCCTCTCCCAGCCTATATGACGCAGACTTTTTCATGAGCGCGTAGTAACTTGAAAAGTTTATGCCAATCATTTCGAAATTTGCAAATTAAAAAAAAAAAAAAATCCTTATTCGTTTTTCATAATTTTTTCCAGAGGTGGCGACAATGCACTGACTTACGGCATTCCAAACACGGCATCTCTTTAGTTGTTGTCCACGTCAAACACAGGTGCGATTTTCGTGATTTACGAATGCCATACCAAATGACATTTGTGCAGACAGCCCCTGTATGCTGGGAAAAGTGTTTATCACACACCAAACGATAAATTGGTGGTGCGCGCAGTTCAAAAAATGAAAGAGCTTTCGTCACTGCCATCGGTCGATGATAGGGTTGATCTGCTCTGGACAATGCTGCTGCCGATACTGCAATCATTCAGAAGTAGTAGGCATGTGAAAATCAAAGACATTGTTGATGATCTTCGCCTTTCGTGAAGAACCGTTTACGACATTATCCACAGCCTACAGAATCGCGTTCTACAGCAACGGCATAAAAAAACTAGTAGAATGATGATAAAATATCTCAAGTTCAAAGGTTGGGGTGAAAACTAGTTTAGGAATTCTTGGTTCATTTGTATATTCGGACATGTTAACAATACTATACTATAGAATAAATTTTAAAAAATGCCAATTTTTTTTTTTTCAATTTATCTTCATATTACGGCTGCATAGAGAACATTTTAGTTATTTGGAGCGAGATATAATTGATCGTGTGCTTTTCAGGCACTTCAGATGATAAAGGTTATATATTGTTGGCTGAGTAGATAGCGTATTCGCTCTCCAGCTAAAAGGCTGCGGGTTCGAATCCCGCCGTGGGCATGGATGTTTGTGATTGTCTGTGAAAATCTAGTGGTGGTCGGCGGTAGATGGCGTTAGTTGCGGTCAGTTGGTGGATTGAATGGTGGAGACAGAGTTGTAGAGTAGGTGCCCTCCCTCGATGAGTCCTTGGACTCCCTGGAGGTGTCAAATAATAATATTATTCATTTATTCGTATGGAGTTTCCTCCCTTTTTCTCCCCCGTCCCTATTGGGGCGAATTGAGCCCCTTCATGGGGGGTTTTAAGTATTTATGGCTGTAGATCCGTGTGTGTGTGTGTTCACGGAGCCGGTTTTCCTGCTTGCGGGATGAGAAACGCGAGATAAACTGGCGGAAAAAACCCTACTGCCCGCACCCAAGACCGGCTAACTTGGTTATGGCTGAGGAAGATCCTCAAATTCCTCACGTCCTCGACGGGAATCGAACCAGGGACACTCCTTCCCCAGTCATATGGTTGCGAAGCGCAGCCACTAGGCTAACCGCGCGGACAATAATAATAATAATAATAATAATATTAACCTATCCTTTTTCTCCGATTTGAATAACAAATGATCGTACGCTCAGCTAGTGGAGGCTTAAGGATTTGTTCTTGTTATACAAATGGAAAAGTAATAGCAAGTAAACTGTGTTCAGAGACGATTGAATGTGCGCAATGATTATATTTCAAAATGGTCCAAGAGGAATCTTCATAGAGCATGAGACCATGACCCCGCCGCGATCTGTGTGAAACGCTGATCATTCCTGTCGACATTCTTCTATACCGAGCAATGAATTCGGAAAGTTGATTTAACCAGTCGTAGAAAGAATCGCCATTCTTTCTACGACGGTTCTGGCATTTCCATACTGATGTGGAGTACATTTATCTGGAAATGGTTCCATTAAAGTACACGACTGGTGTAGCACGCCACATTGCAATTTTAGCGATCATTAACTGCTTCCCATGATGCAATATTTCTTTCTTACCGATTGTGAGCTCTCTCTCTCTCTCTCTCTCTCTCTCTCTACTAAAATGAGAACGTGTTTCTGAACAAAAACAAGAGCTTGTCGCCTTTGGTCTTCGTCTTATCACCACTGTAGAACAAGAGTCATCGATTAGTTTTCTTCGCTGTACGAATTTTGGAAAAAAAAAGTAACTCGTTGAGGTTCGGATCCCATAGTAACTGACCATCCATAAAAAAACAATCGGCATTAAATTTAAGCATGCATTTTATTTCCTTTTTTTTATACCCACAACGTTCATACAACGTTCATATATTTAAGTATTGATTAATGAGAAGAGTAGCATTTTTTTAGTGATAATATTTCTCAAATATGCAGCACGACTTATATTTGTAGCAAATTTTAAGATGTTAATCGGTGTCGACCGAGATCGAAACTTGTTTTTATCAATTTCGTTTTCGTAAATTAACATCATGCACAACTGAATAATTATTGTTATATTTATTAAGGTTGTTAATGTTTGGAGGGAACTGCTCACGTTCTTCGTAGCATTTTTCATAACACGCGACTCAAATTCGCTCAGCGATTTTGATGAAAGGCGCCATTAAACGTGCGGTGGACTTTTAAAATATCATATGGACAGAAAAGAGACGACTTTCAAAAACGCAAAAGAAGATAATTACTTTCTGTACTTTGAAATTGCTGCAGTCGGTAAAAAATTCTTGAAAAAATCTGCATTCGGGGTCCGCCCAGAACGTGTGCTATGAAGCCTCACCCACGACAGTTGCTTCCTCTACTAGGTGCTGCTCCAAAGTTTCGCATAGTTGTAAGCAGCAGTGACTTCAGTCATGTCATATCCATGTTGTCCTAGCTGCACATAGGCTCAGTATCAGACTGAGCCGTAGCTAGTGTCATTTTTTTCTATCTAGTATTTGCATTTCTGCTGTCACTCTAAAGTACTTCAAATGGCTGTATGTTGAAGCACTTTACAGCACTTTACTAGAAACCCGTACTTTGAAGAGATCATTTTACAAAGGAGGGAGCAGTCTCACTCAGTTTCTCGCACACAGTGAGATTACTGAATGAAGCTTGAAAAAGAACTAGTCGGCATGCTGTTGATGAGGAGGAGAGAGAAAAAGCGAATAGGGGAAATTGTGCCACTGACTTTGCACTTCAGATACCATAGTAATGAAGGGCGGCCATCGAGTTTTTTGCTTCGAGTCCGACAAAGAACTCGAACTATTTCAGTCCTTTTGAATGGAGATAGAGTTAAGATAACTCTATCTCCATTCGGAAATTGCTCTTTCCTCTCCAATGTGGAATTCGGATAAAGCCAACCCGTGGTAACATGAGTGCCTGTAAATGTTTACATTACAGTGGATGATTTTCATTGCTCTTTGTAAAATCCCCCTACCACCCTTATGATATAATTAAAGTGGATTTAAAAAAAAGTTTAATAGATCAAGTCAGTAGAGCAGGGTTACTAGATTATCTTGACTCATTGCCCCTTTTCTACTAATGTGCTGTAAGTTACCGGCATTTTTTGAATTGGATTATAAAAGAAAAATACACGGACGAATTTATTCTAATTACAGATAAACAGCCACATCTAATTTATCGAGGGTTATATCTACCCTCGCCGACCTGGTTGGCCGAGTGGTTAGCGTATCCGCTCTTCAGCCAATAGACTGCTGGTTCGAATCCCGCTTAGGCATGGATGTTTGTGATTGTCTTCCACCTTCATACATTCCTTCACCCAAGTATAGATACACTCTCGCAATATGGACTGGGTCACCATGGAAGTAGTAGACCCAAAACCTCCCGCAATGGGAGAGGCTTTCACCCTACAGTGGGTAGAAAAATAGGCTGTTCATCATCATCATCATATCTACCTTCAGTACCGTCAACAGGGTGTAGAATAGAGGCGGCCTGCCTCATGGCGCGGCTTAAAGAGGGCGCTCGTTCAGCCATATTGCGGTAGGCACTATCGGCTAACAATTTCTGTTAGCGTAGCAAGTGCGGAAAGAAGTTTTTCCAAGCTGAAACTGATTAAAAATTATTTGCGAACAGCAACGACCAAAGAAAGATTGGTTGGGCTAGCAACTACATCGACAGAAGCGGACATAGCTTAGAATTTAAATTTAGAAGAGCTTATGAACAGTTTCATTGTGCGATATCCCCGTACAGCAGGGATGCACAAACTTGTTAAGGCCGAGGGCCGCATAGTTCCACTGCTACTTATGGGAGGGCCGCCAAAAAATACTCTTGAAAGCTATCTACCATATATTGTTTATTTTATTTATACCTATCATAATTGTTACAAAAAAGGTAATAAAAAGTAAGTGAATTTAATTTGATGCGTGACATTGCATTGATTTGACAATTGTTTTGATATTTGGTTCCAGTTTTGTAGTAGCCAACCGAAAATTGATTCTAAATTTTCATCAGTCAAGCGGTTCCTATTTCCGATTTGTTAATATTCATGACTGAAAAAGTTTGTTCACAAATATATGTTGAGCCAAAGAGGCTTGCACATTTTAATGCATTATCTAGCAACCATTTATAATTATGTTTATCGACAGAACGATAGAAGTTTAATAAATTGCCTTCGTTAAATTTATTTCGCAGGCTCTCATCGTTTTGGATGTCTATGAGTTCAAGCTGTGCTGATTCGGGTGCATTTTCGGGCAAAATGGCAAAAGGATTGCTAAATAAATCTAGCAACGGTTTCACTTTTTTAAAATCAGAAAACCGATCCTTGAAGGATGATATCAAGTTATCAATCTTTTCAACATACACAGTTTTGAAGTTGACATTGAACTTTTCAGAAACTTTCTTATAATTAGGAAAATGGATGTAATTCCCTGACTTCAGTTGGATTTGAAATAGATTTAACTTGCACTGAAAAAGGCAAAATGTGGCCGTAAAGTTGAGTAACCAATTGATCTTTGCCCTGAAGTCACGTATTTAACGTATTTAAATGATTAGTAATGTCAACCAGAAAGGCTAAGTCACATAACCAATCCGGATTTTTTATGTCAGGGACGTTTTTGTTTTTTTCGGTTATGAAGATTTCAATTTCATCAATTAAATTTAGGAACCGCTCCAATGTTTGTCCACGACTTAGCCACCTCACTTCTATGTAAAACTTTAACTCACCATATTCAGTTTCAGTGTCTTCAAGAAACTTTTTAAATTGTTGGTGATTAAGGCCACGGGATTTTATAAAATTGATCGTTGAAACTACAACTTTCATGACATGTTCAAATCCAAGTTTCTTAGGGCACAAGCTCTCCTGGTGGATTATACGGTGGAACTGTATCAACTCATCGTCGTGCCGCCCCAAATGCTGTTTCACTAATGTTACCAATCCAGAATTAGCTCCTATCATGGAAGGAGCTCCGTCAGTCGTGATACCTGATAATTCTGTCAGATCTAAATCAATTTTGGAACACTGTTCCAAAATCCCAGTGAACATGTCATTACCTTTCGTTTGATCTGACAATGAACTCATTCAAATCAGCTCCTCACTTACCTCAGACTCTTGCGTTATTCCACGTGCAAATATTAACAAGTGGGCTGTGGAAGTAATGTCAGTTGCTTCATCAATAGTTAATGAAAAATAGGCAAATTTCTTTGAATAAGATGTTAATTGGTCCTTTACATTTTCCGACATTGCAGTAATTCTTCTTTGCACAGTCATCCTGTTTAACTGAATTTTCTGTTAAACATTTTTGGCTGATTCAGTACAAATTTTTTTGCAGCTATCTCAAGGCAATCTTTAACGAAATCTCCGTCTGTAAATGGTCGGCACCTTTTTGCTATAAGGCGAGATATTTCAAAACTTATTTCTGTTGCGATTTCTGAATCTTGAATAGGTTTTGTAAACTTCACTTGTTGACCTGTCAATTCTCGTTTCAAAAATGAAATCTTTTGTTTACATAGTTCGGGTAGATTTGAAATGTAGAATGTAGACTTTCATAGTGTCTCCTTATATTGCATTCTTTTGGTATGGCTACAGCACTTTTGCAAATCAAGCACACGATATTATTAAACGACTGCACAAAATCATATTTTTCGGTCCAGCTATCCTGAAACTGGCGTTTTTCATCCTGTAGTTGGCGTTTCCTACTTGGCCCTGCTTTATCCATTGTAGAATTTATTTTTTACCGTTTCCTAGGGATGATAATTAATTGTAGCAACCGCATCTACGAAAACAAAATACTCATATGACAAATAGACGAATTATAAAATTTGTTAACATTATTACTAACCGATTATCTTAAGTAGACAGGCAATCGTGACGTCACAGCTACTTTGCTTTGCGCATGCACCATTGTTAAAAATTACCTATCGTGTAACTTGTTAAAGTTAAAATAATACACGGTGAGGCGGGCGCCAGCAAATCAACGGAGGGCCGTGGTCTGTGCATCCCTGCCGTAGAGCAAACATTTAATTAATATTATTATATAATCGTTTTCCATTAATGTTTCTCTTGTAATAAAAACAAAATAGCATTGAAGATTTTCTTATATTTTTGTCTTATAATCCATCAGGGGCGATATTTAATTGCTTGCCTCAGGGCGCGATCTGATCTGGCGACTACCCTGTCTACTCTGATCTTTAAGCAGAAAATAATTCCATTTTTTGAAATGCCATTATATTTTTGCGATCAGACTTATAAGAACATTTGCTTCAAAATTGTTCACCTTTAATTAAAAACAAAATAAAAAAAAGTAAAATAATGGGTTAGTCCAATATGTACACTCGCTTCGGCATGTGTAGTTGCTATTATAGAACTGTTCTATAACAACTTATAACATTAGTGCACAAACTGTGCTTCGTCAAGTGGTACATTGTGAAAGAAAACAAGCAAGATCGCTTTCATCAGATTCCAGGATTTAATAGTTAGAATAGAAATAACGATTCTGATCTGTCCAAAATAAAATCACACACGCAGGCCAAATTTCTCCTTCCAGTCAAGTGTCGAAAACTTAGATTGCAGTGGTATAAAAAAACAGGAAAATTGCATCCTTGAACAGTATAAACTTGTCGTTCGAAGAGTCCACCCTGACCTGCTACGTTTTCGTCTTGAATGGAAGGAAATGTTTGTTTACTTTGCACTTCAGATATGATGACATCAATATGAACCCATTTTGTTTCTTGAACTCCAGCCCAGATTAATAATTGGTTGATGATTTGAAAGGCGGATGAATGCTATACGAACAATCTTGCTGATCTTGTAGTTGCCTTTTCTCCTATAGGAAGATGAAGACGATAGTGTGAGGGTTGGAAGGGGGGGACTAAATTAGTGTTAAAATAGGTAACGCTACAAAACCTACCAATCTCTGTCCTGGTTCCGTTCCTAGATTGTAATTCCATGGTGTGCTTGTGAATCATTTAGAATGGGTTGTATACAAAAGTTCCGAACTTACGAATTTCGTGATCCTGCTTAATTCTCTGCTGAAGGAAAGGCCACAAATTCACACTAAATGTAGTGATTTGTGGCCATTCGTAAATTTTGGAGTGCGTAACGGACGACATCTCGAAATGGAGGCGCTGGGCGCATTTTACAAGATATGAGGTTCCTTTATTCTTATTTTTTTAAATTAAAATTGGAGTAATTTATCCTGTATTCAAGTTTAGGCACGAATTGTGGTACAATTTTTCGCTTCCAGTGCAGCTGTTGCCTAAATAAACATATCTGGATAAATCATTGTTGTCTGTGGCATATCATGCGTCTCACAAACACGTTCCCGACTTGACTACTGAACTTATTCAATGGATAACGACTGGTATGCTAGTCAACAATCAGTAATATGTCCAATTTTCAACACATCACTTTTGAAATAAGTTAGTTATAACAGATATTCCATCTGTTATATGTTTATCGGATACAATTGGACTGTGTGAGTTTATTTTATACACCTGCCGTGGTGCTTTTTGTTAACTAATACCCCGAATTCTTATATAATTACTTTTTACTGTTTGTTGAAAAGCATGAATTCAACTGCAAAAAAAAAAAAAAAAAGTCGGCTGTACAAGGTAATATTTTTTCAAAGTGTTTGTAAAGTATAAGTCAAAATCACAACTCGTATACTGTTCGAGAGTGGCTGTCATGCTCGCTTATTGCCTCATCTCAGCTATGCATAGTATGCCATAAGAAGGATGATCAAAGACGTCAAAATATTTACATATCCACAGAATACGTATCGAGTAACGAAAAGTTGAGGTTTTCTGTTGGTCTCGCATCGACTATTACCGAAAGAGCGACTAGGACTAAATGTCTACAGCGATCATTATAAATCTACTGCTTATCAAACTTGTAGCCTTTCATATAGCAGCTTTCCCCCCCCCCCCTCTTTCTTTGTTCATTTAATTTTCCTTGTCACTGTAGTAATATATAAGGGAGTACGATTCCATTTTTTTTTTTTAGCACGCTAATCAAGGATTAGTTAGCGTCTTTCATTACATCTGCATCGTTGTTTAGTTTTCTTTATGTGTGTGTGTGTGCTGCTGCTGCTTTTTCCTTATTAAAAACCATATTTCCATGCATTGTGTTTCTTTCTTAAGTGAGAGATACCAGCGTGTTATTTTCCAAATGTTGCGTCACACCATCTACTAAATTACATGCTATCATGCGATAAATTCAGGGACAGCCCACCTCCCGAAATCACGACCCCATTAACAGTTATCAGCACAACTTGTGTCCTGTGAACGCTGACTTGGAAACTTCCTGTTGGCAGACGGAAGGCCGCAGACAAATTGTGTACAAACCGGTTCCTTAGAATAAACAAGCTGCCTGCTTGTTTCCAGATCTCCTTATTAACGTCTGCAGCCCTTACCGTGTTCTCTTATAGGGCAAAGTGCAACTGCGAGATTACTGTATTTCTGGCGAACGTCGGTCTGCGATCTAGCCGAATACTCGCTCCCTTCTTACCTCCCACAACCGATTCACGCGTGTTTGTAAGTTTGCGTATGCTCACAGTTGGGACAACCCGCTGGAATTCCTCGAATGTGATCAAGTCGCTGATTACAAGTCTCGTGCCTTTACAGCAGAGATAAGACGTGGGTTGCATTACGTTGATTTATAGTAAAATGCAAGAGTGTTAACTCCCATTGCTGAACAAACTCCATCAAACGCAGCCTCACTTAAAATTCAAATATTTCAAGTACAGATCTTCGCGGCGTATTTCCTTTTGTTAGTGTTTTCCTCCTTTTCCTTTGTGACTCTCTTTTTATTCTGATGAAAATTATGTATTACGCAACAGAAAGCGGCTAATGAGATCTTGTCGTGAACTGCGATGAATAGTTGTCCATTGCAATGATCCCTGCCGCTACACAGTTGAATATGTGCCTGTTTAAGTTGTGACCAACCGAAGTGAAGACTGGATGAGCATTTTCAGTGATCTTTGAAAAAAAAAAAAAAAAAAAAAAACATTATGCAGTTGCAAATCTTGTCTTTCATTGCAAATATTAAAATACGTGGCATGCAGAATTTAATAATAAAAATCTTCAGAAAACACATTCACACATCTAATATATGTGATTTATATACTATAAAAGAAATTCCTTCTATAGAAGGTTTGGTTCCATGTTTCTATTGCTTTTGACTTACTCATAAATTTCTGTTATTAATCAACGCTAATTCATTACAGGTAATCGTTATTGTCTGATCGATTCAACATATTTCAGTTGTTTTGAGTCACTGCCAAAAAAAAAAAAAAAAAAGACTGCTTTTTTAGTGATTTTCACCAAGTTCCCAAATTTCCACGTTTTGAACTGGGTCTTTCTTTATATTAATTTAACCCAAATTAGGCGTTCCCATTCGCTGTTCGCAACTCGCTATTTTTTATTATTATACTAGGGGGAATTAATTTGAAACAGTCCTCGTGTTAGGGCTCCTATTGGTTGCCTGGGCACCTGCCTGTTTTTTTTTTTTCTTAATAAGATGTGCTCGATCCAGGTTCTCGTTATTCTATCCTCTGGATCACATTTCTCATTTTCTGTCCCTAATTTAGGTTTCGGGTTAACCATAACACCCCCCCCCCTCCCTTCCTATCTGACGGATTTAGTTCCATAGATCATTTCTGATCACCCCCCCCCCCCCATTTATACTGGCGGCGCATTGGTTAGGAGTGATCTACGACGAAAATCCTTTTAACCCCTACCGTGACTGTATAAATCTGCTGCGGTTATGAATGAACTTTTTATTCTGAAGAAATGTTTCGTGAAGAGAATGAAACTCAAGTCTTTTCTAAACGAAATATGCATGTTGCGGCATTCATCGGATCGCGCTACGGAATTGCTACACTAACAGAACCGCGAGAACAGCATGGATAATGAAACCAAAGGGAGGAAAATGTATTCCATTTTAAAATTCAAAATAATGTAAAGAAATATACGTAATAATTTTTTTAGCTACTTCAGAGTTATTTGTTTAAACCATTCGACTTAAAAACATAGTTCTTGGCTGGCCACGAAAATATTTTCATCTCCGCGACAACACTAATTGAAACCATTCCGCTGGACAATTACTGTTTTGCCTTTTCTTGGATTGTCGCGTCCACTTTGCAGGCTTGTACCTGCAAAAGATTGCTTTCAAGTAGAATTTGTAAACGTAAAGTAAATTCTTAAGATGCAGGTTGCGTAATCAGACGTTTGTTTTAGAGGGAGTGATTCATACTTGAGGAAGCGAGTATCAATTGTTGCGGAACTCGCAGCTACAACAACACTGCGCTTTGGCGAACAGATTTAGAGGGTATTTAGCTATTTACTAAAATTTGTTGAATCTTTTCATATTTGCTCGAAATCGGACCAGGTTGAAAACCTGTATTATGAAAAATGACAACTTAAGCTACAAAATGGTTAGTGTGAAGCCATAAGCATGTAAGGGTTATGACGAAGAATGTCTCCAGTGGAGGTTGCGTGCTCCCGTGAATGCAGTTCCATTCTTCTTTAACGCGCTCAAATAAACAGATATAATACAGCCACAAAGGCGGTAAATAATGCTAAACGAAAAAAAATAAAAAAGATATTTGCATAGGAAACAATCTAAATCAAGTAATAATAGGATGTACACCATACAAAAGGTGTGTGTAACATATGAAAATCGGCCGGTAAGAATAGGGCATTGAAATGGTGGAAAGTTTATTATTAGAAAGGAACTCGACGTTGTTAGAAATTGAGAATATGTGAGCAGAGCTAATCTAAGGTGATATGGCAAGGAAACAAGAAAGTTAAAAATTTTAAATCAGAAAAAAAAAATCACAAGAAGCAACCAGTTTTAATTTGTTTTCTTCTCACCTTTCCACTGCGAATGAGAGTCAGATTTCGGAAGGATTTTTGTCTAAACACGAATTCCTATGTTAATTTTTTTATTCATTTTATTGTTTTTTATGACAAAATATTCTTTCTCTGATAAAACAACTAGGAAACAAACAACTGCAAAAAAAAAAAGAAAGAACAGAAAAATTTGAAACACCTGAAAATGCTAATATTATAAGCTTTCTGAAACATTCAGCAGTATGCAAATTTTATATATTTTATATTTTTTTTTCAGGCGAAATGTTTGAAGGAGGGGGGTAAAGACTAAATATTATCTCACTGTTTAGTATATAGCATTGTAAAGAATTAAGATGCGTAATATAATCAGATGTGTACAAATGATTCTCATGCTCATTAATCTGAATATTAATAATAATATGCTCTCATAAAATCTTTGAACAAGTGGATTAAAAGCGTTTCGATTTGCTCCCGATCAACATTTGAACACAATAAGTTGTAATAACTGCCGTTCAGTGAATAACTTGCGGTAAATTAAAAATTTGGTTCGTAAATAAGAAAGAGAAAGAGTAAAAGAGAAAGTAAATTGAAGAAACGAGCGTGTTTTTAAATTATCGTTTAGATTGATTAAAAGGAGAAATAATAATTATCCATTGTTGTTATTTACAAACAAGCAATCGAGTTTTGCACTTTGAAATTCTAAATGTTCTGAAGTGATGGAGAATGTTACGAAACTTCAGCGTCACTGTTGCTATTGAATTACTCGAAGGATACGAACTTGCCTAATGTAAGCAGGATTTGGTTTTGCACTGCTGAAAAGAAGGTTCTTGGTTTCGCTCCTTCGCGTGTAAACAGGTGCAAGACCAGGACCATTCATGCTGAAAATTTATAATTGTCTGTGATTTTTTTTTTTTTTAGTTTTAAAGTGCATATATTGGTTGCCTACTCGATATCAGTTTTAATTTATTTGTTGAAACTGCAGTTCTTCCTATTTGATTGCTCAGATGGCCTCTTTACACAGTAATCTGCATCCGTAGAGAACCCTGTTGATGTTTCGGTTCATGTTATTGCAGCTGTTTAAATACATTTCGATTACCGAGTGCGCCGGGGTACAAGCGACTAGGCGTATAAAACGAGCCCTAAGTTCTCTTTTCACAATGATTATTTTGTGCTGTACTCGTATTAGACGACCGTAAATTTTACACTTACCGCTGACCACTTCTTACACATCGCTTTTACTTTACTGTAATGTAGGCTTAGCAATCACCTCAGATAATTTATGTTTATCTAATTTATGTTGTACTGTAGTTTATCGTTAATGTAATTTATGAACAACGTCGTCTTGTAAGAGGCGATTGGTAAAATTCTTTGTTAGTTTATACCAGCTTTCGGTTTCACGTAAGGCTTCATTAGGATTCTAAAAAATAATGCTAGTCCTACTGAATACATTTATTAAATGCAAATATTTATGTACAAAATATGCTAATATATATGAATATGTTTAGTCTTTATCAAAATCATCTTTTAGTCTTCATTTTTCCTGTAAGGTGAATACCCAGACATTATATTTACTGTGTGGGACTGATATTAGAATGTCAGACATTCGACTAGAAACTGTTGGCTTTTCCCTGAGAACTAATTTAGAACAGTCCGTTTCTGATTAACATACTGAAAGCTTATTTGAAAACAGTACATGCGTCTAACTTAACGGAACTAGGCGATCGCTTGACGATGTTTTCTATCTCCGAATTCAAAAGTTGAGATTTTTATACCCGGAGTATAAGACGACTCCTATGTTCAGCAGTTTCTTTTTTTTTAAAAACTCCAAATGTCGCCTAATAATATGCCGACACATTTCAAAACGCTAGTTTTAGAGTATTCATTTCATATAAACAAACGAAGACTTTCGTTTTAATCTACGCTGTTTTTTTTTTTTTCACATCTCAGTTTAAGAAAATTGTTTGAATTAAGTGGCTTACCAGTGAGCTGACTTAAATCAACCCTTGTTCAATCCGCTCCCAAAAGTAATCCTGCTATTCGTAGCTTCTCAGTAGTTTCTTCTTCTTTGTTAGAAACAGCTGTCTTTTATTTGTTATAATTCCGGTTGAACTTTCTAATATCATTTCGCCGGTACAAAAATGATTGTTTAGAGATACATTCATGTCTTATTCAAAACATTTGTGAATTTACTTCTTTCATCTTATTTGGGATGCCCTCACCAGCGTTTCTTCACACCTGTAACCAAGAATAATGCCGCACAGCAGGTTCCCTTTTCCAAAGAATGATTCCCGAGCAGTGTTCACTTTGTTCGTGTTACTTCCGATGCGCACCTTCCAGTATCGTATCGACCCCAACCCTAGCTCCCTTTGTGTCTCAAGGCTGTTCGATATCTCTTTCATGTAGTCACCTAAGAGTAGACTAGCTGCCGATTTCCACACAATTACAATGTTACGATGTCAAAAGAACGCTAGGAAATTTTTAATGTGCTTTTGATATATCAACATTGGGACTACCAGTAATATCTACACCAGAATAACAGTATTGTAACAAAGAAGCATAAATGTAATATCTCTGTCATATTCACTGTCTACGGTATTGAGACGAATAGTTGTTCTCTGAGTGTTTTTTTTTTTTTTTTTTTTTTAACCACTAAACTTTTACACGTCATGCTGTTATTGATTATCTGGAAGTAATCAGTTGAGGTTTTCTTGTCATTTCTTTTTAATAAGTTCTACGTAGTTCTTGCCATGCAAAATAAGTATCAGGAAGCAGTTTTATGAAGCTGATTTTTTACTAGTTCATTTGGACATTAGAGAAGAAAACTCACTTAAGTCTTTATTTTACCTGTAAGATGAATACCCAGATATTATATTTACTATGCGCAACTAATATTAGAATGTCAGGCATTCTTCTAGAAACTGTTGGCTTTTCCCTGCGAACTCATTTAGAAATATAAATCTTACAGTCCGTTTCTTATGAATCACGGCCTAACTGTGTCTTTCATGTAATATTTTGCAATGCCCAGTTTTTCTTAGGCAGTATTTCTTATTCTGCATAAAACGTAACTCTAAAAGGATTTTCTTTAACTAAAGAAGGCATCCTAGTTTAATCATTCCTTCGACTCGACACTATTTGCTCATATTCTAGTGATCCCAATGCGAAATCGTCACACTGCGAATCAGATCGAGGTAGAATACGCCATGTGAGTTCATAATTCATACATCGTTACTAAGCCAACACAGCCCTGTTCAGCAATTAGTGAGCTTTTCTGTAAAATTTTATAAAAACAAATAACGTCGGAGTAACTGAAAAATAAATGAATTAATACATATATAGAATATTGGTTCATAGAATAAAGGGGATATTTTATAGTCTAACAATTTATACGTATGATTATATTTTAGCATGAAAAATTGTCCAAATTTCCACGTTTTGTCAAATGATGTAAGTAGAGCCTGTTGTTCCAGACTATATAATCAAATAGAAAAAAGCCAGGCTACTACACAAATCCCGCTTTTAGTGGTGTCCAGTGTGCGAATTCCACATTGATAGGGGATGCTGTAGACACTTGGGAAGGGGAGGGAGGGAGGGAGGGAGAGAGAGAGAGAGAGGATCCTGGCGGTGCAGGATTTGTCTAAAAAAGGAGGAGACTTTGCCAGTTTATGGGCTGTTCTAATATTGTGCTGTTTCAGAAGTGCTCCAAGTCTATATATTTTCCTTTTAATATAAGGTAGTGATATGGATTATGTATAGTCTGGCTGGGGGAGGGGGGTACTGTTCTTTTTAGGGCGTTATACAGTGAATTTCTTCTTGTAACGTTTTGTCCAAATGTTGTAAGTAAAGCCTGTTGTTTCAGATGCAGTGCAGGTCCTTAGGACAAAATTCGTTTTGAGAATTCGGTTAGAACAGTGTAAACCTCCGAACAAAGTGACCTTCTTTCAGAGGCAAACGAAGGACGTCCAGGTCGGATTCAGCATTTTGGACAAACTGGACGGATCACCTTGGTAAGAAAAAAAGAACATAAAAAGCATTCGGTATGGACAACCTAAAAGCGGACTAGCACAACATGCCTTTGTAAAAGACTATATAATCAGATAGAAAAAAGCCAGGCTACTACACAAATCCCGCTTCAATTGTTCCTGGAGGCTACTCATGTTCTACAGAATCTAGTGACCTGCAATAGCATTGATTTTATAACCCTACACAAATTCTGATCTACCGCCTATTCAATTGTCAAAAACCTTGTCAAATCGGTACCAGAACAAATGTTCTTTATATTTATATTAATGACCTTACTTGGAACAATCAGTTCTTAAGGTCTGCACATTTGCATTGTAACTGGCAGGTGTGGATTCAAATCCTCCGGTACCATTGGTGTGTGTTTATTTTAACATGTATACATCCCGTTGTAAAAAGACATGTATAGATGTTAAGACAAATTTGCAGTGTTTCAAACAAAAAGTTTTTTTTTTTATGCAAAATATTTGAAAGAAGCTGCAATACATACATGATTATGAAGTAAATGTTTTTTACCTGTTTCGTTTTTAGGCTGAAAAATGAAATCTTGAGTACGACAAGTGTCAAAAAAGGGAATTGCATAGACGATACGAAGTAGTAACTATCCATTCAGCGGGAAACTAAAGAGAATACATTTCAAATTTAGGAGAGAGAGAGAGAGAGAGAGGTTGAAGGGCTACGGATTTCCGCTGAACAAGGGAAACTTTAGCTACTTCTTTCTCCAGTCCACAATCCAGATATTTCAGGGTTCGTGACCTCTTATCAGGAGGTAGATAGGAAGAAACCCTTTCTCAATGTCTTAAGTGCTGCAGATAACCTAGTTGATGGCACATTAAAGGGCACATATCTATATGTGGTGTTATGAAAATATTTTTCAAATAAATGCAGATATTTTTCAAACTACATTACTGATAGATTATCAGTAATCTAGATCATGGCTGTCCAAAGCGCTGCCCTCGGGCCGCATGCGGCCCGCCTGTGGATTTTGATTTTCACGAACGAAAAAATAAAATAACAATTTGAATCGAATGCGTATTAGATATTTTAATTCTATCACTAATCGATAATCTCGATGTTGGTAATTTTATTTGGTGTGTTTACATCACTATATATATACTCACGTGTTTTTCAAATATTAGATGTCAAAGAAGCGTTCTTACACTGTTTTGTTCCAACGTGCTTGTTCCGGGCGCTCACGGGGAACGTGAGCGCGCGATTAGTGTTGTTCGTTTGTTTTCGAGGTTGTGTCGCTGCTGCTCACCAAATTACTAGATACGCATTGTGATGCGGCCTTCGGATAAATCTTTTTTTTTTTTTTAATGCGGCCCTCGGATTACCTAAGGTTGGACAGCCCTGATGTAGATTATAGATAGATAATAGATTATAGAAACCGCAGCTTCGTATCTGGTCTCTTGAAGAGTTTTTAACATTAGCTAATCCTTAACACACCGCACTTCATATAATACGCTACAGGTTTACGAACTTTCATGGATGGATCTGTATAAAAACTAAGACAGTTGTTCAAATACTAGACGAGTTTTGTTCTCAAGCATACCCATATTGTTCTACAGTTAATTAGTAGATGGTGAGATTGGCAACACTACAGTTCATAAAATGCATTTGGGAAGCCCTGCGTTTTAAGACGTTTAAAATTTAAGTCAGTGAGCCGTGCAATGAGAATTTAGACGAATCCGGCAGGCTAATACATCTGATAAATATACATCGAGCGGTGCAAATGAGAAACGTTTCTACAGAACCTTGGAAAATCTTGAAAGTCCATTTGCCGAACAGGTAGTTTGGTATGAAAGAACCACTTTCCTGGTCAAAATTCCGACCTTACACCCTTCGATTTTTCTTCTATAGAATTATGTAAAGGATCAAGAGTGTATGCATTGAAAGTTCCGCGGTAGGAGGTAAAAGACAGAAACAGAAACGATGCAGCTGTAGTTACTCCGGAAATGCTGAAATGCACGTGGCAAGAAATGATCTACAAATTGGATGTAACAAGAGCTATCATCCACTCGCACTTAATCTGTTCTCCTCCCCAAATAATAATAATAATAAAAGTTTGCACTTCAATCTGTCATTCACAATATTTGTTTACTGTTGTACGTAATTTATTTTCAATAAATATTTACATTTAAATTACCATTATTCTTTTGGGGAAATCCTCTGTATAATAATTAAAAGCAATCAAAATTCGGTTTAAGTGAAAAAACGGTGCTAATTTAATAAAGGAAAACGTTAAGGAGTGAGAAAGTACACAGTCGTAATGGCAACTCAAAAACTATAAATGGACTTTTAATAAAGCAATCCACTTTTTGAAAGTTCATATTTTTTATTTCATAGCTCGTCTCATTTTCGATTTAAATATTAGGCATAATGGCCTGTGTTCGTGAATTGAATTAAAGAGGAGCAGCATCACTTTTTCATGAGTGGCGACCTTTATACGAATATAAATGTGGAATTGCATTACTCGTTTGCAGTTATATCCGCCCTTCAGACTGATTGGTGATAAACATACAACCACTCATTTGAGGCACTGACTTCCACCGCAAAGTCTGTTTATCGAGTGAAGAAGATTTATTTGTCACTTCCCTCCCATTAAATGTACATTTAGTATCCCATGCAAATATAAAATGAAAGCAGAAATATTTCGAAATACCCGACTCGCTAAAGAAATATTGTAGGATATGACATTTTCTTGGGCTTTCTATCAAAGACGAGAAATAAGCTCGACTGTTCGTAGCCGAATTTGCGAAGGGTAATTCTTTCCGAAAATTTGTAGATAAAAATTGAGACAAATTTATACTATCTTTATTGTGCTCGCTTGTCGTCATTTTTATCCTGCTTTTATCTTTCTGCCTTCGTCACCAGCAGATACTCCAGCGTATTGATATCTCTGCACAAGTGTACGGCAACAGATGTCGATAAGCGCTACGTATTTGGCCTCGCAAAGTTGTTTTTCGAAAAGCGTCGTTTTGAACTTTTATTCTTTAAAGGTTCGGATTTTCTTCTTCTGGTGAATTTTGCCACGTTTAGATTTCACTTCTTTTAAGATTGTTCAGATTATTGCATTGTTTAGAAGATCCACTTTCTTTAAACAAAGGTCTAACACACTTTGTGTTAGAATTTAGTGATGACATATTAGGTTGGCTTGTAGCCACACCACTGCTGCTTGTTTATCCAACTGGGTTGCTATTCCTTGATTCTGAACTCACATTTTAACGATTTTAGTTCTCAGTTGAATGATTGCCATAATAACGAATGATTAATTGATATAAATTCTGACTTTTAGAGTAGAGTTCTTTTTTTTTAAGCTTTTATTTTGTATAGACACTTATTAACATGGAAATATATCGTCGTAGCTGATGTAAATAGGTGCTAATGATGCCAGTTAAATAAAAATAGGATAGATACCGTATTTTATAGTGTAGTAAAATTTCTCGAATTCTTAGAAATTTTCTTAGAAATTCAGCCAAATGCTTGCTTGAATGTCTGGACATTGAGCCAAAAACGTGACCTCTAATTGTGCATTCAGTCCCAACCTGACCGATTTAACGTTGTGTGGTCTGTAGTTTTAACCGTTTATATAATACAGGTTATTGTTTATTTCATAATTATGTTACGAATATATGCAATGTGCATGTGTTACTTATATAAACGCATGTACATGGCAGGTGTTTTACGTAACAAAAGTTGCATAAATCAATATAAAAACTATCAAACAGATAACAAAAATTTTTTATGTCTATTCCACAACCAGTGGTTTCTAAGTCGGTTAGATCCCTGGAACACTGCTGTAAAATCTAATTTTTCATGACACTTTAGGAATCCAGCAAACGAGATGGTGGTTTCACACCGGGAGTTGAAAATCATCTTCCATATGAAGATCTTCACAAACATTCATGCTGACGTGAGATTTGGGTCCATAATGTGTTGATGATAGAAAAATACTGTCAACTGAGTAACGTTCCCCATAACCGAGATTATTTAATGATTAAGCTGTATCATGTGACCTAGAAACAACAACGACAAAAAACTTGTGCAAGGACTCCGAAAGTGTTCGGAAATGCTGGGCCATGAAAACTCGAACTCATTCCAAATTACCTCAGATTGTACCGGGGCAAATCCCTGACGTGCGCATCCATTTTATTTTATTTCACACGTGATCATTTCGGTTTATATCTTGTTACCGAAAAGGCCAAACGAAGTAGTAAAATAATCTGAAACCACTCCTGTTAGATCGGCATGTTGCAGCATGCGTATTCTCCTGCTGAAAGTAAACAGATGATTAACTGCGAACATGGAGGAATGTGTTCAGAAGTCGCTTCAGATACTGGAAGAAAAAGTTTTGGGTACGAGTTAATTCTCACCCCATCACCACAGGTTATAGAATTTCCATTGGGCACAAATCGCCATTCCGTGTGCTATACCAAAGTAACTTTTCAAGTATCCGGCGTCACTGTTTCAGTAGCAATTGTCTTTAGTTGATAGGAGTGAAACTTGGCGAAGTCATCTATATCCCTTACGTGCCAGGGCTCGGCGCACTGTACATTAAAATTGCAGACTATTGCCATTTTATTAATTAAGGGCTGTCTATTATACTGCACGATTTCTGTAAACCTTCGTCTGTCTCTCATATCAATCTCCCACCGCAGAACTATGGTTGACCGGATGTTTTTTGGTTGCTAGTGCATGTTGTAGATATTGTCTTTTTTTTTTTTTTTTCATGAATACGTCAGTCGAATGACAGCTTCTACAGTACTTAAACTGATACATGTTTGATACCAACTACATACTGTCATGGAATATTCAAGGTCCTTAGATTATTCTGTTGGTACATTATTGCATTGAATTGCGTCCCCCACGTACACACACACTAGGTATTTGCGTAGCTGTTTTATGTGACTAGGAGAGAAATGTATGGACAATGGTAGTGCACTTAATGGACTGATGAACTAGCTACTTCCTGTAAACCGCTAGGTCAGAAGCCGCAAAAACTATAGTTTGATTATTGAAACTATTGCCTCTTTTTAGATAATGGATTTCTTTAAAGGCATTACATTAAAAAAGAAAACACCTCCAAATTCAATGTCACTCTGTCTCTACGAAGAGAAATTAATGGCAATTATCCTCCATCATAAGAATGACGCATGTGTGTCTTTCAGTGGTCAGAAACGGGAATCAAAGATTTTTTTTTTTTGTTAGTTTTCTTAATTGTTGAGTTAGCCATTCTAACGGGTGTGGAAAGAGGATTATGTCTTCCTGGACAGCACGGGTTTTTCATTGTGTCGGTTTGTTAGCTTAGCAAAGCCAGCATGAAATCTGAGCATTGGTCGCCGCTGGTTTGGGATTTATTGACCCCATCGGCTACTAAGGAAGTTTTTTCTCCATACCCAAGGATCGGGGACGGATCTAGGTTCGAGAGAGGAGAGGGACAAAGAAAAATGTCGATAACCCGAATCCTTGTGAAGCGAAAATGGAACTAGAGTGTGGTATGCTGCGCATCAGAAGCAGTAATCTCCTGTGCAATAGCCAATCAATTAACCACCCCAACGGCCACACGGATGAAATATAAAGGATCTATATTATTTCTATAATATATAGAGGTTATATCGACTATAATGGACGTATATTCATGTCAAGGTGGGTACGGTGATTAAGACTTACACTTTCGAAGGATTTGGACGGAGGTTGGTAGAGAGGCGAAACTCGGCCTATTTCTATCTTGCGCATTTCACCTCCAGCTGTGGATGCATCTGATACTTGTGTTGTATTCAAATAAACGGGGAAAATAGTATACGGTAATTGATAAGTGAATCCTAATCGTTTCAACTTGTGAAAAGTTTCCTTTCCATATTACAACATTGTTTACTCCATGTGTGATCAAACGTAACTAAAACATCTTTGTAAACAAATTAGAAGAATTTCCTATGCTTATTTTCAAATGGGACAAAGATTCTTTTGTTTCGCGCTGACGAAGTGCTCATTCCACTAGACAATGAATTTCTTCTCGCTCACTGGAATTTATATCGGTTCCTACATTTTTTGCCCAGTTCTGATCCAAATATTTTTTATTAAAAATTATTCTTTATTTCCGCTTTCCCTCACAAACTACTTTTACATAATGTAACGTTAGACTCCGATTTTTCTTTCCACTACTCCTCTGTTTCCAATTCACATATTAGTTGTCTGGAATTACGGTCAAAACAGTGTACGTCTAAGGTCAATTAATTATGGCCATGAAGGCAGTGTATTACGGTTACTTAATATGCGTATTCTTTGTCTGGTTTGCGAGATGAAAGAGTTCACGAATATTAGAAAACTTATATTTGTAAAACGTGAATCCTTACTCCATCTTAACACATCGCGTGAACGTGCAGTGTGACGTCATTATCTCAATGCTTTCACAACGTTTCTCAATATTTTTTGCATTGAATTTTTTAAAGAGTGCAGAATCTGGTGATGAAGTTCAAAAATGAATGCCTGACAGTGACGGTTTTGTTTTTCTAGAATGAAAACTTAGCGAAGGAACCGATCTTCAGTTAATCTCGGCAAATTTCTAGTCATTGTCATTCTATCCCTCTTCTTCTTCCCAGGTAATTAATCATTTTCATTTCTAGATTCCGTTTCGATTTGGTGATATACAGTTTTTTTTTTTTTTTTTAATGTTCTTCACTTACAGTAAGAACGGTAAATTCTCAATTTTCAACACGTAATCGTGAAAGGTAAGATATTTGTTGTTCAGAATACTGATGGCTTGACCATCAGTATTCTGAACTTCATTCGCTCTAAACTTAGCATCACATAATAAATGAGTGCCTGATAAATCACATAGTCAATAAATGCAGAATTCGAACCAGGGCTTTCCTAACGAAAAGTCATGTCGCGTAGCAAGTCGCGATATTGCTCTTTGTTAGGAAACCCGGTTCGAGTTCTGTTCAAGACGCAAGGCAATTTTAAGTAGGACTTAAAAGTGCCTTGCGTCTGTAGGTTGATAGCCCTGAGTCTACGGAGGTAACAGGATTATTCCTGCAAAACAAGCTAACTGACCAGAGAATGCAATTAATATACGTAATATTCTTGCATCATAGCCTTAGTTGTTTATTCTAATATCACGCAGTGCAGCATATTAAATAACTATTAATTATATGAAACGTCGCTGAAACATCGTTAGTTCTCACTTTGAGCTAAATGATTTGTTTTTAAAATCGATCACTGCAAATTTTAGAATGACATTTTTTCTCTTTCTTTTTGCATTGGAAGACATCGCCATACGGAAATATAGTTTTACAATAATCAAGATTAAAACACGTTATAAATGCAAAATTATGCTCGCAATTTCTAAAAGTAAGTCTAGGAACATGAAATTTTGCGTGGTCAGGTTTGCCGCCCCACCCCATTCCACTCATGGACTGCCGAAATTCCTCAGTGAGTCATTAAAGTAGTCATTTCCTCTGTGTCGGCTCTTACTGAAGAAAGTGAAGTAAAACTAATCGAATAAAAGCTTAAAAATTTTTAATGTATTTAATTAGCTAATGATATTCTTGTCATTCTTCTTAGAGCTTTCGTCGTCCTCCCTTCTGCGGTGGTGTCATATACTGTATAACATAACTGACTCCGCGAAGGTATTGTATAATTTACAACGAAGCCACATAAAATCAGAAAAAGATGTTTGTGTAATATTTATAATTTATTGTAACATTTATGTATATTTATTGTTTTTATGTGACGCGATTGATTCAGAGAGTTTTTAGGAAGTTCTTAACAAGTGAGAAAATTGCTTCTTGGGAAGAGGGATGTGTAAAATAGTAAGTAATGTTAAAAAAAAAAGTAATACTTTCTGTCAATCTAAATACAAGCTTCAGGGTGCAAAATACTTAGAACTGAAAATGCTTGATATAACCTTACTACGTCGCCACAAAATCTGAAAAAGGGAAAAGGGCACTTCTAAAGATATGTGTCGTCACACTGCGGGATGACCTGTGTGTCGCAACCGCATGACGTTCACTGAAATTCAACGTTCTTTTTCCCAACAGGAAATAGCTCTGCGCACGACCAAAGCGGGAAAAAAGAAAATAACGGATTCCAAGGCGAGAAAAACATTGGGATTAATATTGATAAAATTGAAACTTGGAATCCATTAATAGTAATCGTGTTTATTTGGTAACTATAATGCATAACTCATGTTATATTAACTGAAAAGTATCACAAATATATCGCCCATGTGATGAAAATCATGATGAAAGTAATACCTCTTCCAATTTAAAAGTGTTTCTTTATTCAACATTGCAATAATATCCCCCCCCTATCTCCCCCCCACAGACTAACTAAAATGTTTGTGCAAATCCTGTGGGGGTGTGGGGGGGGGGGGTGAACCTGAAAACTGCATCAATGTTGGCAGTTTGTCTTACATAGCATATAATAATATAAATACTACTATGCTCTATAACTTTTAATGTTTAAGTTGTAGTATTTTGCGTATTTCTTAATCCAGCATTTCGTTAAGTACATAATCAGTTGGATTATATTCTTACAATGACGATTTTTGGAAAGGTCTAATTATTCTTTTCGTATGTTAATAACAAATATTTACGGTAAAACAAAACTGGACAATGTTTAAAGAAAATCACACACTCTTTCCTACCTGAATAGGAAAGTTTGAAATGCATAATTTTACCTCTCAAACACAGCATTTTATTTAAAATAGCAGTGAAAATACTCACAGAATACTTTACTAGGCACAGTCGCACACATATGTGTACAATATTAGTTTACTTGTTTTCATAGATGTCAGTTCGTGCGTTAGCATTTTCAAAATTCATACTTGTTTGTAACGCTGTGTTTTTCTTCTTAACACTTCCGACTTGATGCGCCACAAGCATATATATTTCAGAGAGATAGGATTTTCCCGCATTAAAAATATCTTTATGAAGTATAAGAATACCTGAAAGTACTCCTTAGGAGGCTATCTCACTCTTTTATGCAGTGTTCATAAGTGAACAGTTTTTCTTGTCCAATTCTGCAATTGTCGCTTGTTTCTCTCTCTTCCAATGTGCTTAGAATAAGCACCTTCCATACTGAATACAATTTGTGCGTAATGCATACAACAGTTTTAATTTCAACAACAATTTTCCTGTGAATCGTGCCGGCCTGATTGACCGAGTAGTTAACGTATCCGCTCTCTCCAGCCAAGAGGTTGCGGGTTCGAATCCTACCAGGGGCATGGGTGCTTGTGATTGTCCTACTAACCGTTTACCACACGTAAACGGTTAGTAGGACCTGTGTCCTGGTGCAGTATGACCTTTGATGTCTTTGCGCCATGAAAATCAAAAATATCTAAACTAACCTATGAATCGAAAAGTGTGATAAAGTACAGTGCATCATGATGGCATGCGTTTCCATTCATCACCACTACAAAAGAGAGCTGTACACTGATGTTGACACGCAGCTTTCTTTCACCTACACACACGCACCTGTTTATATATGGGGGTTGTAATAACATAATGGTTAATAGCACTGCTCCAGGTGGTTATTACATTGAAGCTTTGTTGATCCCTGAAATGTCGTGCTGTTCATTTCTTGATTAATTAATATTCATAGTTTCTTCTCATATCAATGTCTCACGTGTAAATTAACAAACAACAGAATAAATGCTTTGTATAATAATGACAGACACTGAAGTTGCCAGCAGTTTGACGTTTGGACTCTTCGTATTTATCATACGCAGGTGACTCTTTCCGTATTTAGTCCTGGCACGCCGCCAAAACGTTTCGCCATCCCTGTTTTTCCTTCAGTCACGTTCCTGCCCAGTGCCCAACTTTCCTATAGAGCGAAAATTTTATAGGTCAGATATCAGGTGAATTCTCAGTAGTTTCGTTTTCTTTCCTTCGGATCCTGTCCCCATATCTCTGTGAAGAGGACGTGAATCCCGTGCATGGAAAAGCCAAATCCAGCAGGTTATATTACATTTTTCAGGGAGAGCTGCTCTATAAATTATGTAACGCTTTCTTGGGGGGGGGGGGAGAGGGAACAGTAGGCCGGGAGTTCCTTATCCTTATAATATACATATCGCATTGATGGCGGGCCGGATCCCGATTGCAATGCATTTTTATTCGGCCCGTGGAAAGATCAGCTCGTTACGTGGAGGTTTTTTCATAAGTATTTCTGGATCCATTTTATTCAGAAATGGATGCATTTCATTAATGTTTAATTTAAATGTCCACTGTAAAGCAAGAAAAACTGGGCAATAAACTTTTCTTTAAAAAAAGAAATGCGTTATATTAAAAAGCTTTTCCGTCTTAAACTTGAGGTCAACAACAAATTGATAGCAACGTGTTCTTCACCTCTTTCGCTTTGATCCTTGTCATGTGATATTTTGTGACCGTTTCTATTTCTTTGATATTGCAAAGAGTATTTTTTTTACCTTGCAGGCAATAAGCTAATGTATAATCACGTGTATAGTTGATGTTTTTCAAGGAAATGTCTGCTAATAGTCATCTCGTAGTCATACTGTCACATCTTAATGTCTGCTGGAATCATGTTTGGATGCGGAATACATATTATACGAAGGATTAAAATTTTGGAGAAAAACAATGTTTATATATAACTGCATTCGATAATTGGCGAGGGGGGGGTATACACAACAGGACGAAAAGAAGATAAGGAAAGGGTGTAGGAAAACGAATATACTTAATCCGGTTCTTCTAGGCCATCATGTTTGTGATCACCTTGGATACTATGACACGGTGATGTAACCTTTAACACGTTCATTGCCAATCACGCGATATCGCGCGATGCGAGTTCTCACCAAACGGCCGGTCACGCGTTATCGCGTTGACGTCGCTAACTAAATAAAAAAAGAAAAAAAATTTGGCCACCACACGAAATTCCAATTTTCAGCTTGGCAATGAAAGTGTTAACTACCTGACACAGTACTAGTTGCCATCATTTTAAAACGGAAGCTACTTTTATTTTCCAGTTATTCTATCATTACGGAGAATTCAGTGGGTTTTGTATAAACCATAGAGACCATTCAGGATATTTACTGTAACTCTGTGCACGATGTGTTTTTCATTAATTTATAGGGATGATAAGAATGGGGATTAGATCGGACTCTAGTGGGTTTGTCATAAAAAAAGGTAAGTCGTGAAGTGTTGACGTGACAGAGAAGTGGTGTGGTTTCCATATAATAGCAAATGCCGTTATGAAAAATATATCTTAAAGAGAGTATTGATCAAAAACATCTCATATTTTATGTTATACGCATTATAATTATTGCTTTTGTCGTAATCATGCATTGTTTAGTCATAAAAGTCGCGAGTTAATTAACTAAACTTCTGCTTTTCTCTTATATCTATCTATCTATCCCAATAGCTTTAATACGCCTTTAAGGCCCACAACCTTCCAAGCATGCTTGGATTTCGTAACCGAAGTACGAGGATAGTCAACCCTATGCCTCTAGGTATTCCTGGTTGTATCCCTGTGTGTTCACGGGGCCGGTTTGCCTGCTTGCGGGATGAAAAACCCCAGATAAACTGGCGGAGAAAACCCTGCTGCCCACGCCCAAGACCGGCTAACTTGGCTATGGCGGATCCTTTAGCTCCTCACATCAGCGATGGGAATCGAACCTAGGGCACTCCTTCCCCAGGCATATGATTGCGAAGCGCAAAGCCACTAGGCTAACCGCGCGGACTTTCCTCTTATATACCTCCCGGAATTGTCTGCGTTTTATGAAGAGCCACCGTAGCCCAGTCGGTAATACCAATGCCCTTTCCTTGGAAAGCCCTGCGTTCAAATCCTGTCTAGGACTCGAATCTTAAGTTTCTTCAAGTCTTGGTGTGAAAATACTTCCAAGACTGGCTTCTTAGCCTTGCTTTAGCCGTAATTCCGAACCCAAACCGTTTATTTTATTCACTCACTTATCCACCCCCACGTACACTATACAATAGTTCATCATGCACTATAGAACGAAGAAAAACAGGTGCTACCAAAACTAGAAGCTTTGTTTGACAAATCAGACAGTGTGGTCTGTCAGCTCACCCCTAATTTTTTATTAGCACTGGACCATATTTAATGTTAGGCGCACAAGGTATGTCTTGTATGTTTGTGATCTCTATCGGAGAACTATATTTGTCTCCTGAAGATACAGGTGTGTAGCTAAGGGATTCGGTAACTTGGAAGAAATCTTTCGAATGAGCTTTATTTGGCTCTGCACTGTGAATAATTTTGTCTGTGCTGATTTAATTAAAAATCATCTGAAATTAAGAGAAATTCTGATAATTCAGCATCGCAAGCCCACTTTTGACATTCAGGAAGAAACTGTAGATGTAATATGATCCTTAGAAACCTCTCTTTGTGACCACTGGTGACAAAAAGGTTGTTTCTTCTCCTTCACTCTTCGTGTTCTCGATGTTCATATTTCTTTTTAAGCTTTGATAACCACTCTTTTTGCTCTCAGATTTTACTTGCATACAACCAGTCAGAATTTTTCTCGTGTGATGTGGAAGCAACGTTACAATAGGATCGCCTTTTCATTAAAAACGTATCTTTGAAATATTGTCAATTATCTATTAGTTGGAGTTTAAACTTTTTCCCCCCTCATTTAAAGCTTTGTTTAGAGGTGAAATTAAGTCTATTTTCCAGTTGAATTATGCAGAGTAACACGTCATGTCGATGTTCACAAATAAACTCATTTGTCTGTTCTGTTTTATGCTTGCGCGTAGGTCCACAGTGTACCATCTCACGTCCCGTACAGGCTTTCGAAACCAGATCCCATATAATAGGTAGCTAATCTTTTCTCCTGTAGTCACCTGTCTCTGTATATTGCCAGTTTGCCTATCTGTCCAAGTTCCAGGGAGGAAAAAACCATCCATTTCCGTAATGAAAAACCCCGATAAAAGTTCTTCGCGTCGTAGACGGGATTCGAACCCAAAAATAAATATCACTTTCTTATTCCAATGATCTTAACCGTGAAAAAAATGGCATCGTTATTCATTTGCGAGAATTTCAAAGCTTAAAAACAGGCTGAAGAGAGATTAAACAGATGCCCGATATGCGTTAACATATGAAACAGTGAGTGGACCACAAGTAATTTTACTTTATCAAGTATATGGAGTTGGTTTTCTCAAGTTTATAAAGAAGTAACCGTGTTAAGACGTGTAAATGCATAAGTAAAATAAACAGCAGAAATATTTGACATTCAATGCTTCGGTATACGTTTTCTCGTTAGCGGAAGTAGCAATAAGAGATCTAATGACAGGATTATTGCTTGCACGAGTTGCGTCCTAGCCCTCTTAACACACAGCAATAAATAATGTCAGACAAGAGGAAGGAATTTTAACGGAGTGAACACTAATTGAAAGATCAGAGTGGGTTTACAGCCGTCATAACTTAAATTGACCCTGTGGTCAACGCGGTCGGGTGTCGAAAGGTTTTACGACAGGCCATTATGCAGGTGTAAGGCGCATGACTTCAAAGAACACGTTCGATTCATCTTCTCAACTTGTTGCAGTTAAGACAGCGCTTAGCAGGTCCTAAACAATTACCCGACCAAGTAGGTCTATTTATTCCGTTCCCCTTATTTGTGACTTGCCACTTCGGAGGGGGGCAAGGGTTTATGGCCTGCACGCGCTGTAGTCCACGGGGAGAGAGAGAGAGAGACAGAGAGACAGACAGAGCGGGAATCATCGAATTAAACGACTACGAAGCCATCAACTGGCGCTTCTATTTGCTGGCTCTCGGCAGACAAAAGCGATCCGGGCGCCCCATCACGTGGTTTGGCGCAGCCATCCAGCGCGCGCTGACACAGAGACGCCGAAACCTCCTCCGTCATCAGGGAACTACAAGAGCGAACTTTGATGCGTTTTTTGCTGCTTACTCCCGATTCGTGTGACGGATACCTCTCCCACAGGTAAGAGACATTATTTGATCTTTGTAGAAGTGGACCGCATGCTTGGTTTGGCTGGGTCGGGCGTAATTGTTTCTTTTTCTGCCGATTTCTGTAGCAACTGTTGTGATCGTACTAAGCCTCGGCGTTCCAAAATGGCGACAGATAATCGTCGTCTTCGTGTGCGTTCAGATTTGCTACGGATCTCTCGTGTAGTGTTTCTTGAAATGGCGGATTGCATCGCAGGTACAACGCTCGAGAGGATACCGATCTTCGTTATTCTGTCAGCGTATTCTTCTGTGCACTGATTCATAGACTTTGCAAAGGAGCAGACGGAGGGAGGTTACTGATGTCTCCTCGCGAATCTCGGAATGAACTGCAGGCAATGTTGCCGACATACGCCCTGCGTTCTCGGCTTCGTAAGTTCATTTCTAAGCATTGGTTGAAGATGAAAGCTTCAGATTTTACAGAGACATCTTTCAAAGTTTTCTTCATCATCCTGTTTATAGGAATTCGAGCTGGAGAAAAAAACACAGGTGCAATTTCGATCATTTGTAAGAGGTAGTCATACTAAGCTTCGTTCCATCGTCGACCGCGAGCCGACATCACCAACTTTGGAGTGAAATAACGAGCAAGTTATCAGCAATTGCGCTACACGATAATTTTGGGTGGATTCCCAATACATTTGGGGATCGTGTAATGACGTGTCCTACACCAATATTCTTGTAAGTTTCGAGATCGGAACTTAAATTCATTAAGAGGACGGTGTTCACCGTTTTCACGCATGCTCAGACCATCCAAGGCGGCAAAGAGATTGCCGTGTATCAGCCAGCAACTCGAAACGGTAGTGTATCACCTGTCTCGGTTACCAGTTCCGGTGTCACGTCTCCTATAGGATTCACATTTCATTCCTCATTCAACGTACGTCTCACTAGCAGAGGGTAAAGTTCACGTGATGACATTTGAGTAGTGGCACTGAAGTTGTTCGAAAATGTCCGGCATTGTTGAACTGGTACTGAAAAGCGTACTGTCTTAACAGTGCCGGTACTTTCTGCTTAATTCGTAAATGTGGATTAGTTGTCGAAGGAAGAAACGCCAAGATGTCTGATCAGAAAATATCGACATGTGCCCGTGGTACAGGATACCAAATAAAGAGGATGAGCGAGGCGTTTACTAGTTTTAAGATAAATGGGTGGGTGGCTGTGTTTCTGCATTTCCATATACGTTGTTCGAGGTCGGAACTTAAATTCATTAAGAGAACGGAGTTCATCGCTTCCCATAGTGATGCGTTTTCGTTTCTGGTATTTGCTGGAAATTGAAACAAATCGTAGACCACTGTTGGACAAACTGGACAGTTTGGTTTGTTATAATGAACCGAGAAATGGATAGTGCGGATTCCCCCGTTTATTTACACGGAAATTGTCCCATTTAAAAGTTGAGTTACCTTGCCTGTTCCATCCTTTGTTATGAAGTGTGTAATTAACCGAATCTGCAATTCCATGTGATTCCATATTGGAACCACGTGCAAGTGAACGGTCTTGTTTCTTTGCACGCACCGTGTCAGCTGGAAAATTTCTTACTCTGATCGTTATGGATGACTCCGTTGAAAGGAGCTTCCTGTTGACGATCCAGCGTGGAATTCGATTTACCTTTTTGTCGTGGTTTGCGCTCTTCTGATTCATCGACGCGCAATTGTTTTCTTTCCAAAAGTGTCGAAAGCTTTCCGGCTGTTGCCATACTCAACATTAGTTCTCATCCTTTCAGCATTTTGTGTCTCCATGCAGCTGTTGGCCAGTTGGCAGTTTTTTTATCACGATCCTCCTCCTTCCTTTTTAGCTCGCCTTTAGTAAACTGATTTCTTGTTTTTCTATCCAGTTTTTCTGAAACTTATTCCCAGTTTCAGCGAATTAGCTATCTGAAAGTTAACACAAACTGCTCAATTAATTGCTTACGAGTTAAATTCTTACTCCTCCTGGTTGTGATTCGCAATGCCTTGCGTTAACTATAGCTAGTTAATCCATTGCAAGATTTTCCCGTTAATCAAACTTAAAACATGCTTAAATACCATATTTTGGTAAAGGTATAGGATATATATAATGCAGCTTGTCTTCCTTCTGTATGTGTATATACGCGCGCTCTCACACATGCACACGTTTTTAAAAAATGCAGTTTATTGTTACAAGAGAAAACCTCGATTATTTCTTTCATGTGTAACATTCTTTCCACAAGCCCTCCACGGGAAACGAATGCATTGCATTATTATCGTTTCCTTTTTTTCTCCCTTTTGTTTGCTGAGGGTGGACAGTTTCCACTGACGCCACGGACCAAAGCACCTTCGAGAATCAGAATCTGAAGCAAGCGCGGTTTGCGCTTACCTCACGGGGATCTCACATCTGGTTACTCTGCTTGTGTAAGTGTAGTCACGGCAGCGTTTCAAGAATCCTGCCAGCAGTTGGCGCTGTCACTCGAGCTCCATCTCTCTCTCTCTCTCTCCGGTCTTTATATAGTTGCCGCCAGCACGTTTCTTGCATGTGGATTATAACGTCTTCAATTAGGCTTCTTTTCTCCTCGACAACAAACGAAACCGAGGCTCTGTCTCGCACATCAGGTGCTTGAAGTAGTCGAAACGACGAGTGCTTTTATGGGATCAGGTTTATTCAGAAGCGCCGGTATTCTTCAAGCTCAAAGGAAATTAAATTTGCAACTGTTGTAACACACTGATAGTTCTCAGCATTGTTCATACAACCAGCATATTTTTTCATATATTGCACTACCTGCCATCGAATTGGGATTTGAAAAATACAATTGCTCTCATAACGAAAGAATTATAGCCTTCTGACTTGACTAAGCCAAGAGAACGTGCCGAGCTCGAAACTCAAAGATCAGTGCAGTGCCTGCTACGACATTTCCTTACTACAAAGATATACGAGCAGCGGTGTCGGGAAACTTACCTTTAAAGCGGGCGTAATCCGATTTTTTTTTTTTTTCTTCTAAGTAGCTCTGATATTTAACTGCGCTTGTAACAAGAACAAGCGTTTCAGGCGATGGCGTGAAACGTTAGTGAGGTGTCCGCGAATCCAATCGTGACCTGGTTCCGAAATCGAAAATTATATATAATTTTGTAAAGAAAGGATATTCTTCATCGATGCAACATTAATTTAAAACACGTCTGCGTTGGGAAGATTCCAGATTTCCAGTAAGCCACCGATCTGTGAACGTCCGTACTGAAAAAAGGGAAATTTTTCCAACACTTGGCCCTATTCCCCCCCCCCCCCCCACTAGATCTGCAATATGGGGTCATATTTTTCAAGTTTTATTTTCACTTTTCTAATTGAATATTCTTATTTCGCTGCAAGTATTCAAGTGTATTCTCATATTTTAAATGGCGTTACGGTCTACACTTTGGAAAGATGTCAAGTATTAACCGGTTCATTGAACGTGTCATTCACGTCGGCCACAATAAACAGTTATTGTGGCCGATTTTCTCTTCTAAGGAAATATAAAGATTTTGGCAATATCTATTAGCGTGGTTGAAAATCTCCGGTCTTTCAACGCCTGTCATCGCAAGTGTTTAGAAAATCAGGACGCCGTTATTGTGCAGGAGTAACGACGGCAGCACTTTGCTTAATGATCAGACTGTATCTAGGCAAGTCAAGGACTTGTTCGTAGTCATTGAGGCACATTTGAGAAAGGTACTATGGTTAATAGGTCTTTGGCACAGCAGGACTAGTCATGTTCTGGACATGTCATCTGGACATGTCATCGTTAAGTGATGGGCCTTTCATATCTTGCCTTATGAGCTGAAGAAATTTATTTGTATAGATTTGTCCCATTGATCTTTTCTGAAGGGAAGACAAAATGTACTGACTGTTTACTTCCGATTGCATGGACTGTTACATTTTATTTTGAAGACAGGATACTTGGAAAATGATAAAGCATCGCACTAAACTCGGCCAATAGCAGTTTAAAGAACATAACGCGATCAGTGACTTTCCAGAGGACCATTCCAGCCCCAAATCTTATCTGCGAATCTGGATGAGACAAGTCACAGTAGGCCACCTTCGTCACTAAAGACACTAAAGTGCTACAGCGATAGCTTGGAATTATCGCTGATGCCTTTCAGACACTAATAAAATTAATTCGACATCTTCTGGATGTCTTAAATTCGTTCCTAAACTCAATGTGAAGACAGCAAAGTTTGAGATGTTCGTTCGTTAGAACCAAAGGTCTTTCTGAAGAACCTTTTAACGACTTCAGATTAAGGTGAGGTAACCGATTTTGAGAAGGTGCACAAGGAAACTCCGGGCAGCCCAATTTATTTATTTTTTCCCTTCAGAACAGACAAGCCGGCCGAAGAACACAGAATTATCAGATAGGACAGCCTTTATTACTTCGCTTGATTCTCAACAACAATACGATATTCACTTTTTCACTTTTTTTTTCGAGACTGATCAAAAGGAAATTTCTAATTAGGAAATTTCTGTGGCATTAATGCAATGGAGACAGTGAGAAAATTCTGAGGGCCGAAGTAGAATAATTTCGTGCACTTTTTTTTTAATGTAAATTATGCATTCATCGAAAGATACGCATTTAATGGCAAAGAGTTGCTCTTTGAAGTACTGCAACTTGTACCAGTTTCTGCAACAGTGATTTTCGTTATTATTCGTAATCAGATGACTATGAATCCACGACGGAGTAACTTTCATTAAAGTCCTTTATTTTGTTGTTGGGATACGCAGGAGTCCCTGTTACCTAGTTAAAGCATTCCAAGGGCACTGAACCAAAGACTTTGGAGACTTACATCGTATTGCTGTTGGTGATGTGAAGCTCGATTCACCCTCTCCAGTGAATTGACCTTTGCATTCAGGTCTTTGATTACGCTATTTACACAGATTTTTTTTTTTTTTACTTGAAATTAATGACAAATTCCATAATTTGTCACCGAACACATCTTAGGAAATGAATGAGAGAAATGCATTGTTTCCTAATGGGTTTACTTCCTTAAGAAAACAGTCGTATCACATGTTGATACCAAGTGATTGATCTTAAAAACACACTTTAAGGAGTGGTATTCAGCAGCAGCCTTTTCGTGTTCACTGTTGCCATAGCTGAAAACGTTCGTTTGAATACGCATGTTCCCAAAGAAAGTTCGTTTTAAGTGCCACAGTTCTCCTATCGCTCCATCAAAAGGTTTCTTCGATCGACTGATATCGCAGCTGCCGCTGTGTTGATCGCGATCGATTTGGTTCTGCCGCACTTCTCGAAGGAGTTTGTTCTTCTGACTGATCTTAAGGAAATTAGGCTACACTCGAAATTAAAAGGAAATGAGAGCTTGCTCTGATAAGAATTACTCTCCATTCGGTACATGAGATCAGTATTCCAATAAGTTAAATGAATTTTTTTTCAGGAGTTTGCAGTGTCATAGAACTGATTGCCTTTCCTTTTACACAACGTTCCACAATCGTATCTTTGTCTCCCCTTAAAACAGCGTTTTGTTTCCCCTCCTGTTACCTTTGGCAACTGTTGTACGTCACGTGCTTTTTCTTCCGCGTGTCCTCAGTACGTGTGGGTATCTAAACAAGAATCCCACATCGTGTAATTTAATCGATCTTATTTCTCCAGCTGCAGCTGCCTCCCGTCTTCAATAGCAGCATCGTGTTGCTGCTCATCACATCCGTCGTAGATGGACGCCATTCATTCTCCTCTGAAATAAATGTTATCAGACCCTTTTCTAATCGTCAAAGAATCTTTGAAATACTTATACACGCTAATCTTAAGTTGAAGGCAGCAGTATCTTTCCATTTTTTATGTTCAAGCTCTGGTCCAAACGTAATAAAACGATATCTTCTTGCCGTTCGTCGAATTTTGTTCGCGTTTTCTCAGCGGTACGCTTACGACACTTGGAAAACCACTGCTTCTAACCCAGAGGAGGGAAAACATATAGCGAGCAGCCGTGCCTGACGGTTGTTTACAGGTCATTTGACGTGCGGTGGCTGCCGATGTTACTCAACATTTAAAGCGGGTTGTTAGCCGCGGAGGTAGCGTGTCTAATGCGATCGTTGGTTGGCCGTACGTTCGGTACGTACCCGTATGTTAGTGGTTTATTGAGGTATCCCACCTCTTCTTTTGCAATGGACTTTCCCACTGAGTGCCGTGACCGACCGTGGTCTGCTTGCTGCCGTGGTGCACTGCTGAAAATAACCGGTGTTGGCTCATCCCGCGTGTCGTTCTCCCTGTTTGATCGAGGAATGGACAGACACAATTTCTAATGCGGTTTGCAAAGTTGGCGTGTGATCTTGCATTAACTGACGGGCCGAGATATAAGGTTTTCTTTTCGAAAGTTTAAATAGATGTCTCTTTCTTACTTTTGTGTGGATTTCAGTTCTTCCGTCTGCGCGTGCAATTTTCTCCCTTCTTAGATCGTGCTTCTATGAATGGTTCATTATACCTCCTGTGACTCCTTTCTCACATCTTTTGTTCGGTCCTCAGGCTTATTTTCGTATTAGAATTTAGCATAGATTTAATTAATTTTTTTAATAATTGAAACGGTATTGATTTAATTCCCTCGATTGTGACAAAAGTGTAAACATTAATTTGAAATAAAAGTAACTCACATTTAAAATTTTTCAGTTAAAGTCCTTGAGGAAGTTTAAGTTTTCGGTGCGTTTTTATTTGTACTTTAATGAATACAAATAGCACATTGTTTGGCTTTTTTTTATTGTATAATATATACTATATTATACTACCCAGTTTTACGACATATTCCTCTTGTCATGTAAGTCTTCCAGTCAATTTCATATAATATCCATGGAATTTACATAATGATAATGGGGGGGGGGAGGGGAGGTTCAGGCTTAACCCTCTCATGCATGAATTTTTATATTCATTTATAAAAAAAATTATATGATGATACAGTACCATTAAATTTGTGCTCTGTATTATGTCCTCATCTGAGGACATCGTTTTTATGTGTCCTCATATGAGGCTCTTATGCATGAGAGGGTTAAAGATACTGCTTCGATCAGGAAGTACAACAGAGCTTAAGATTTTTCCTCCATCTCACAGCTGTTTTTGAATAAAACAAATTAAATGAATTGTTCCTGTTAAATTTTCTAAATTAAGTATTTTTTCTTTTATTATTATTTTTATTTTTGGGTAATAACACTCGAAATGATATCCTTAAAAATCCGAAGATAAATCAGTATTGGATTCTGCTGGTATTTTACAAGAAATTGATTTTTTGCAGTCATTTGTTTAAAATGTTTTGACGTATCTGTTTCTAAACTGAAAAATTCAGAACTTTCTCGTGAAAATACTTAGACTTTGTGTCGTGAAGGAGGGGAAAGTAAAAGTGATTCTGCAAATAATTGTCTCTCGTTCCGTGACAGTATGTCGGATCTTCGAGACTTCCTCATCCTCTTTATAATTAAGAATGACTTCTTATTCTAGGATTCTGCTTGATTCATTTTATTTAAAAACCATATCTTTTGATTTTTGAAGTTTTTTATTTATTTATTTAAATGTGCTTTGCAACAATGTACTTTCCTGTCTGAGCACTAGTTTGTCAAAGGTTAGTTAAATTACGAATCTTTAGATTGATAATTATTTACCAGGACTTTTGTTCACACACACAAAAAAATAGTTTTGTAAGTTTCGGTAATTATTTGCATGTGGTGTGAGGATCAGTCCGAATGGACTGATTCTTTACACCACATGCAAAAAAATTCAATTTGTACCGATATCTGACAAGAATATACTTGCAAATACGACAAGGGAACCAGAATGATTTGATAAATGTAAAAAAAAAAATCTACTATTATCGCATATTTTAAATAAAAGTGTAAGATAGGAATTCATGCTTCAGTTTTGGGAGGGACGTTTGAGACGAAATTTGAGTTGTTGTTTTTTTTAATCTTATTTAAATAATATTATATTTTTGACTCTCACTAAACACTTTTAAATTTGCATTCCAATTCAGAAATAAACGACTTTTTTTTTTTTGTTAATTAAAAATTCCCATTGCTTTGCTCTGATTTATTAACGTAAGTAGCGATCGCTCAGTCCTGCACTGGAACCACCATCAACTCTCACTTCTATAACATTTTATTGCTATTAGGTTGTTGGTATGCATTTTAAACTGCAAACACACTCTAGATTTTAAAGATAACTATAACATTTATATATGATTTGTGTCCGAGGCTGTTGGGGTTATTATTCCACCATTAAACGCAATTCCTGACCACGTTACTTAAACAAATCGCCTAATTAACAGCCTTCACACGCACGCATTTTTTCATTTTTCGACTAGCGAAATATCTTATAAAGATATTTGGGTGATCCCTAAAATTGCCCTTTTGACACCGAACTGTGTGCATCTCCACCTCTCTAGAAGCTGCTCTTAGCACGTACTACAATTGCTGATAACGTGTGCGGTTTCGACATCATCGTTGGAGTCATTGTTACAATGGAGAATTATCACGTGCTTAAGTACGCAAATACTCACAAGCAAGCGTTCCTGTCATACTTCTACCTGAGAAGTAAAAGGTTTGCAATATCATAAAGCGAACAGTGTGTTCTACATTCCGGAAAGGGGGGGGGGTGATGCTGTTAGCACTTAATACAAGCAGAGATGACGTGCGCAGTTTCGATATTACTGTAATAATGATGTCACTATTACAACTGTGGTAGAGGTAGACCGTAGGTGGCTACCACAATTATCGCGTGTATACGTACACTGCAGCTAAGGTCCTAATGTTTTGAGCAGGTTGTTTTTTTATTTAAAAAAAAATTTATCGTGTATGTATTTAACTACAATATCAAACTGCAGAGTTTTTAGGAATACTTTTTCCCTAAAACTTGTTTGCAAGGGAAGGATGGGTATGATTGACATACAAGAATTGTATCATAGTATGTCGAAATTCCTGCTGAAATTTCTATTAAAGAACTGTAGGGAGAAATGAAAGCAATGTTGCCCACGTCTTAAGCGACGTTCGCCCAAGTGAATTTAAAATGGCATTGGAGAATGTGTGAGGACGAGATTTTATCACGAGCGCTTTTATTTGAAAATACAGCCGATAATTCCAGCTGACGTGTGTAACATTATTGCTTTTGTGTGTATTTAAGAGCTTTCAGCCAAAAATCCACTTATTTTAAATGAATAATTTTGGTCTTATTAATTGGCATACATCACTAGTACTCGTTCTCAACCAATAGCGTACTTTCGACTTCTGCTGTGGGAGGGATGTTTGTCTTTAGGTAGAAGATAAACTTCATTGTCCAGTGTAAAATCACCTCTCCTTTCGCTAAAGACCTGAAGTGACTTGAAGAAGTTTCATGTTTGGTCTCTAAAGAGAGGTTTACGGATCATGTAAAATATGTAAATTAAATTTTAAAAACCCCATGATACTGATGCACAATAGGATTAAAACCCTTCGTGGGTAGGAGTGACATAAAACACGGACTAAGAAGCGATAACTGCTATAATTACCTGAAAAATAACGGAAATGATATTGCGGTAAACGTTTGAGGTTGTGAGTTTTCGCGATATACACCTGCCACGTCGAATCTTAAACGTATGCGAATGTGGTGGTGTTGAGATACGCAAAAGAGAATAATTCATTCATTGAAATGAGCGGAACACTCGTGAAACCACAATTCTCTCACTCCTCACACTACCCTTATATTTTTCGATCTCTGCCGTTAGCTGTGTGTTTGTTCGTTCATCTCAACATTCGCTTTTGTAGAAGATATTAAGCTGAGAACGAAGTCATTGTCCTCTCACAGATACGTGACAATACAAGATGCATTCCGTTTGGTGTACATCGCAAAAACTAAGCAAAAAATTGTGCTCTCATTTTTCTGCATATTCTTGCCAAGGCAAATCGTGTATGAAGTTATTCTTTCACATTCTTCCTCTAAAGGCCTGGTTAGCCGCGTGGTTAGCGTGTTCGCTCTTTTCCCAAAAGGCTGCGGGTTCGAATCTCGCAATGGGTGTGCGTGGATGTTTGTGATTGTCCTACTCACTCTGTGTGGAAAGGTATCTGTGATCCTATCATTTCTTCAAGCAGAAGACTTCACTCTCAGAATCCGGTGAGGTACGGGGATGACCATACGACGTCTGCAGACGTCAAATGTAATTTTTTTTTTTTTTTAAATGCCAAATGAAATTGATGGTACAGAATTTTGGTAGTACGTAGTATTTCCAAGATGCATATGGATGATGGACTCTGCTTTCAATTGTTTCCTTTAAAGGATAAATTACAAAAAAAATGGAATTTTTATTGCGTTGTTCATACAAGTTATCCTTTTTCGAAAACAGATGAAAATAAGGGCGATTCTTTTCCACATTAACCCTGTCTTTTTTTTTTTTTTTTTTTTTTTTTTTTTTTTTTTTTTTTTTTCTGTGCAGAATGAGACATTTCCCATAAAACGATGCTTCAAAACAATTTTGATATATGTGATGGTTAAATAACGCTGGCAACAGCTAAAATCGAGCTCTGTGCGTTTAGTTTTATTAAAATAATGGATTCAACTTAAACGCAAATATGCTCTATAGGAACGATGCTTATTTGAAAAGGGTAAAAGCGACGAAACCTGGTAAATCGGGAAAAGATATCATCTGAATGCAATGTATTGTGGATGGTGTTAACGTGCCACATCAGTCGCTCAAAAACTCACCTTCGTCATAAATGGCGAATTGCTTTGAAAACATTTCTTAGAAGTTTCTTTTGTAAGAGTTATTTCTGCTTCCTGTCGGAGTCAGTCAGTTTTGGAAAAAAAAAAAAAAAAAAATGTTTGTATACAAAATAGCAAATCCGTTGTGGATGCGTTTTGCATCAATGTGCAGCCTATTAAATGTTGCTTTTTCCATTCCTTCAGGATGAACCCAAAGGTAAGAAAACAAATTTGGGACTTTTACTAAAATATGCTGTCATTCCAATTTTAGCTTAAATCAAACGACTTTTAGGCACAGATAGCTTAGTTCGATTCGGGGATTACCTGCAGCGGAGAAGTGAAGTTATTCCTTGTGATTTTCCTGTTACATAACTGTTTGCTTAAAAATTTATACTTCTCGGCAATGGAAAGCAGTTTTGACGATATTTTGCGTACGCATTTTTCATACCGAGAATACGAAATCAAGTTAAAATTCTTAAAGACGGTAAACAAATTTAAGAATTTTTTAATAATGTTGCCTTACCACAGCACACCCCTATCAGTATCCTCCGTACGCCACTACATTCCACATATCCTTGCTACTGCAGTCTTCCACAGAGAAAAAAAAATAGTATCCTTTCATTAAAATAAATATATAAAACTTTAATTTTTTTATTACTAGCAGGAATGCCATTTTTCGGCTGGATAATGCAGAACGTTACCCATTTTGTTATCCAATCACACACGATGGTTACATTGTTTTCTTCAATGAAACTCTGGACTCTCTTCTCCCGAAACAAAAGCGACTAGCTAGAGAGCACATGTAGTTCATAAACTCAGTATTAGCTTCCTCGTCATAAATAACTCCCAAATGATCAATCCGGAGCTCGCAACATCATGTCGTCTTTCTTCGTCGTCTTTCTTCGTCGTCTTCTTTTTCAATCAGTCGTTTTATTCCTTCTTTATCTTTCTGCTTAAGGAGTGTACCTGTGGGCGTTCTCATCACATTTCTTTGCCGATGATTGTTTTAAATGAGCCCTTGTGCCGCAGGTACAAGCCCCCTTTATAACACTTTTTTTGGTTGTGTGTTATAAACCTAACACACAACCAAAAAATCTCCACCTCCAACCTAAATTTTTGAATCTCATCCTACACCACGTTTTAGGGTCTTCTTTTCTTTTTCAGTCATTGTCCAGATTCCTGACCCATAATAATGCTCCCTAGTTATTTTTTATTAGGGAAAATTATTCAAGATTATAATATATAGAAGGCTTCAGTCCGGTAGTTTTAATTGTCTTTTAAGTATCGCCAACTAAGGCAACTCCAATGTTGAAAGTTATATTCTCATAAGAGCTCTGGTAATTTGTTAAAGATTTAAGTTTCTTTTTATATGGTTATAAAAGCAATATTAAGAATATTCTTTATATCCATAATTGCATTATCTATGAAATTATATTCTTATTTATGAAAACGATAGATAAGAATACGAATAAGAAGAACGGTGACCAAGAACGTGCTCTTAGCCATCACTTCTAACTTTTCTTTCTCCTAAGCACTGACTATCTCGGAGAAAATACGTCTTGAGTATTTAAGTTTATCAACCGCTTTTGTTTTATTTCCCAGTCTCCAAACTGCACTTCGTTGGCTCTGCTTATTCTCATCCCATACTCGTTTGTTATTTGTTTAAATTTGGTCAACGTGTTCGCTAGATTTTCCCAGCTGGAAACTTTTTCCCGTCGTCTGAAGGAATTTATGATCGTTATCTCTTCTCCATTGATTACGATCCCTTTCTTTATTCCTTCAGGAACTCAAGATTGACATTTTCTGGCTGAGTAGGAAACTGCCTTACTTTTCTACAACGTTTAAATTCTGTTTCTCCGGAAATCGGAAAGAAAGACATCTAGTTTCCACTTTTTATATTATATAGTTCTGTGATTTTAATTTCATTCCAGATAATTCTATGTGTATCTATTCCTTTCCATAATTAAGCAAATTTCAACTACAATGTAATCATCATCAGCAATACTGATGACAATCATTGTAGTTGAAATGTGCGACTGTTTGGTTTCGTGTGACCGGATTGCAAAGTGTTCATGAGCAGAAATTGGCGTATTCATAAAATGAACATCCTTAAATCAATATAAGAATGAAAAATAATTTCAATACATTTTATTATTAGCGCATTAATGACATAAATTCGTTACTGAGTATCAGAGAAGACGTTGGATTCTTCATATTTACTTTCCAAGATTGGAATGGTTCCGGACCGCTTGATTGTTTACTGTAAAATTTTCCGTATTTGATTGGCCAATCAACAAAAAAATTTCAGGGCACTAAATTTGAACTCGTAGCTTACTTTTCGGTACTCTTTTTTAATATTGCGAAATCTCGATATCTAATCCATAGATAGGCGGATGTGGAACATACATCGAGACCTAGATATCCCGGTGGTGGGAGGATGGAAAGGTCAAAGAAAATCATGGCGAATGCTGCTTTTGATGAAAAACGTAAACTTTGCTAAAAATAATTTTAGCAAAGACGGATGGGTTAGAGCCTTATATTTTTTTTTAAGTTTTTTTTTTTTTCATTCGCATCCAAAGAAGAGTTGTAAACCTATAGTACATTAGCAACGCTGGTGTACTAACGGTGAGATACTTCGAGGATCCTGCTCTAAAGAGTGCACTTGGTCTTTTGTTAGGTCACCTTTTTATCCATGTACCTTAGGACTGGAATTCACAGCGCTTGTAGGTTGCAGAGCAGAGACGTTAATCTCCTTGGCCGTCACTTGTAGCCAGAAATCAATAAAACATCAGGTCAGCACTATCTCATCATATTTCAGCATACACTTTATAATGTTCAAATTATTGCATAAATTTAGGCATTGATTTAATAAGAAGAATGACATACTTTTTTTTTGCATTTGTTTTTTGTAGAAGATTTCAAAGATGTTCATTGTTAGTAGAGAACTTATTTTTATGAAGTTCGTTTTCATAAATATCGATTCGTTATATGCATATACGAGGTAATCGTTTTTATAATTACTTGGAGAATTATTCGTTCACAGCACATCTGACTCCCCAATAAACAAATACAGGTTCACCGTCTATTTAAACCTGTGATAAACCTTTTAAATTCCAGAAGTCGTAATAAATTTGGGGACTTTCAAAACGTAAGACTACAATGATTATATACAGATGAGCGAATTAGACTGAAATCATCGCTGTTCGTGAGAAATCCTTCTGCACTCTGGATGCGGACCGTAGACCACCATTTTTAAGGTGCTCTATTCTAGGATTTTACTCGATTGGCGCGCCATCCAATAGGACTTCATCAATGGAAGATTCAGAAGTGAAACTCCATCCATTTCACTTCCGTGGTATTATTAAGCATGCAGCCTCACTCGTGGCACTCTTTTCGTGTGTCCGGTAATACTGTTCCGTAGCACGGTAACGTCTCCTTAAGGATGGATGTTTCAAAGTGCTTGATCTCTTACACATCCTTCACGTCACTGTGATTAATCCGACATTATTGTTAATCTTGCTTTTGTATTCAATTTATGTTAATTGTAACCTTATTTCATCATAGAAGGGAAGAAAGTAAACAAAAAAAAAATGCTTAGTCAATACAAAAAAGAAATTAACCCGTTCGTCACGTAGCTAAGGTTTATGACAATGGAGTGTAAATGCGATCTGTTTTATCCTTTCTCTTTTATCATACACGTCACTCTTTTACTTAATTTCCGATTCACACCTGCCAAAGCGTATCTTGCGAATAAACTCCTGCTTCTTTGGAGAGGTAGTGCTTTTAAAGTGGTGGGAATTACGTAAGCATGCGTCTCAGCAAACCTTTTCTTTCCCTTGTGTGCATTGCGGTTGAGGCTTCAGACTGCAAGAATGGAAGCAAAACCATGACGGATGCATTTGCAGACGACCATTGCAGTAAGGAGTTTCCCCGCGTGCGGAGGGTTGAATGACATACATGTGAGGTACTGGGCGGGTGGTCTTGGCTGGAGGGCAGACAGGAAATTAATCTCCCGTGTTCAGTGGTCGCTTTGACAGCTTCCACGCGGCCGAGGAAGGGAGCTGTGGGGCAGCACAATAGCATCGTGTGTAGGCTCACGCCGCTAAACATCCCTGTTTGTTGGCTCACGCGAGCGATAGAGTACGGCATTTAAGTACGCTATTGTAGATAAACGTCTCGGCCACTTCACCCCACCACGGATAATTGGATATAAAATACTGAAGGGAGATTTAGATGGTTAACTGCCGACATTCTTCTATGTAGGTAAAGGGGGAGTCGGGCAATAATCACCCACTCTACGAAAATGATGGTGGCTGTAAATGGCCGTGCTTCACACTTCAACAGGCAATTATCGGTTGTTTGTCGGTCCGTGAGAGGAGCAATGATTGCCCCAAGAAATGAACATGCGCTTTCTTGACTAGTATCATCAAAGAGAAAGCAACATTGAAATCAACTTTGCCTTTTTTTTACCGACAGTCACTTACAGCGATAACGCAAGATTCCCCTGGCATCGAATATGCCATACAACATCCCCAAGAAATAGAGCGTCCGTGGCTATTGGTCCAAAGATATACCAAAAAGGAAACTGTGTCACTAGGGTATAATATTTGTCTGCGCAACGTAATTGAACTATGTCATGTTTTGAGAATTATCACCAGATAATACCCTCAAGCGCTACTTCGTTTTCTTCGTACAGAACTTTTAACCTTCATTTCATGCAGTGTTAAAATGAGTTACTATCGCAATTTTAACTTTGTGCATCGCTTTAGCATTCTGTGCATGATTGCGCCTGTGCCTTCACAATCTTTGACCCAATAGTACCGCCGTTTAATTTCAGTGAAACGCCGGTGCAGGAAGGTTATCTGCATCAGCTGCGTGTAAAAGGAAATTCATGTACATGTAGAAGTGCACGTGTCTTATTAAGAAATAGCGCATAACTGCTTAGCTGCGTGTGGTCCATACAATTTACCCATATAAGTAATCATCTTTGCTCCAGACCAGTGTTGAAGCCAAACCTGCCTCACAAAGGATGGGATGGAATTACAAAAGTTGGCGGAGATGTAAGCATGATTTTCTAATATACATTTTAATATACATATAATAAACGTCTCCAAGGGCATTTCTCTCTTTAGTAGCCATTTCATGTGTAATAAACTAATGTTTCGAATATGTGGTTGATTGTTAACTCTGTGATTGGTCATCTGCAATACAATATCACTAAAACAGTATTGCATCGGAGATCTTAAAAATTAGACATGAAGTACTAATGGTTTTAAGAATTGGACTTCAACTTTAAAATTCTGGTAAAGAAACAAGTATTATTCTGTAGAATTTGACTACGTTTCTAAAAAATATGTCAATGAATCTTTTAAAAATCTATTTACACACACAATCTCTCTCATAACCAACATCTACAGGCTTTGTGATGAATACAATATGATGTGGTTCCTATTGTTATTGATAATTAGTTTCTTTCAGTGATATATTTCTTATAAAAAATACAACTTTCCTCATTACTCAGCTAGATAAAGCAGAATCATGGCTCAGAATTATTAAATTCAGTTATAAATACTAATATTTGTGCAGTTATGGCTACGTTCGATTTCTTGAAGCGTTTGAATTTCTAGTTTAACTGGATTATATCCTAGTCTGGTGAAGAGATGTCTCATTTTTGTGTAGTCCTTCCATATCATAATTTTTTATATTTCCCCTTCAGGATTCCATGGTGTTGATGGGCAAGTGAAAATTCCGCTCCCTAGAGTGGTCCGACAGCTGTAGATCATGCATCGACCTTCAAGATTAAAGATCGTTGATGTCAATCCCTATTTAACTTGCATTCTTTGTGGAGGGTACTTCGTAGACGCAACCACGGTAACAGAGTGCCTGCATTCATGTAAGTATTAGATCTCCTGTTGGTAATGTTTTAGTTCTCTTTTTTCTTTATTTTTCGGTATACATTTTATGTAAGAAATGGGAAGATAAAAGCATTTGTAAATCTTGCTTGAAACAACGCCCTCATAATTCTGTGTGTTTATGTATCTTCCCTTCTCGTAGTAGTTGTTACCTTTCGTTTGATTACATCGTATTTTATTGTTATGTCTAAGCACGATCTAAACAAAACCTGAAAAACTGTGGATGCAATATTACAGTGCATTTCCCGAAAGTGTTCATTCACTCATATAAGCAGTGGGTCAGTAAGAAACCATGTGCAAGTAGATGATGGAGACGATCCTCTAACAATCCGAACCTCTGACAGTTAATACAAAAAAAAAAAAAAAAAGAGAGAACAAAAAAGAAAGAAAGAAAGCAACTTTATAAATTAAAGATGCCTAATGCTCCGACCTCATTAGTGATTGCTCTGTTCATATTCGAATTGTTTCTTTAAAAGGACAACTATGGAAGGAGGAGTCGAAGTCCTGCAGTTGACGTAATCTGTATGTTGAGAATGTTTTCTAGACTTTATTTATCAAGGAAAGAAAAAGCACATAAAGTGAGACAAACAATGCACAGTAAAACAAGCATTTGTCAAATTGCGACAACCTTCTTTTATAATGAATATCTAAAAGAAACCACTAGTGATGGGCTGATGCGCAGCGTTTTGAGAATCTGAAAGTATACTGTACCATTCTAGGCATCACATGGACCAAAAAAATAAAAAATAAAAAATAGAAAAGAGGCCAATTAGCTGAGACGACAATGATGTTGGAACTAGTAAAACAAGTTGACACTATCCGGTTATATTTTAATTGAACTAAATTAAATTATTCAACGTTATTAATTAAAATGAAAAATAATATATTTTAGCGTTAAATGTTTTGTATAATTTTCCGTGATTTCTTGAAACCTATATCATTTTCTGACTTTGTAATGCAATGTCTTTGGGTTGTTGTTATTATTATTATTTTAAGTGTTTCACATATTCGCTTAAAGGAGTGAACCTGGAAACTCCACGAAGCATACTGAGCATAAGGTCTGCATTTTGAAAGTTGTCTCGTATTCTTCACACAGTCCCATCCACACATTCGGACATGAACTTATACGTCTCCTTCATAAGTGTGTATCGCTCTCCTTCCCCCGGGAGGGAGGGAATATATTAATTTTTTTTTTTCAAAATTAAAAGAATCTTTCTCAATTCCTTCCCCCCCCCCCCAATACAGTCTGTTATATTGCATTAGTTGGAACTGTTTGTGAACTGCGTATGTTGTCCGTTTTGCCGGAGACAAAAAAACAGTGCTCTGTGTGAAACCCACTTTTTCACCTTCATTCGAAAAGATGCCATTGCGAAGATTCCTGTCATTCTAGACAGGATTCCAATTCATATCTTTCCAACCGAAGGACAATTATCACGCCATCCTCGTAACCTACTAAGGTTACGAGGATGGCGTGATATACACACTATGAATCGAGCTTTTCTTTTCACTATGCCAGAATTCAAAAGTTGTGTACTGCAATAGATATCGATGTTCGTAGCATCCAAAACATTATACTCTGATACTAAATAAAAGCCGAATATATATTTAATAAATAAATATTTAATTACTCCATGAATAAAAATTTCAGGTTACACGGAGTTATGCGTATCTATTATTTAATTAGGAACAAAAATATAAATAATTGATTTCTGTTCAACTGCTACAGACTAGTATCTTCAATGTATTGAATCCATAATCTCCATATTAAGGTCGCAGTAATTTTTGTTGATATTCATCTACTTTATTTCTTTTTTCTCTACAACGCAAACTTATAAAGCATTAACCTGGCCACAACAGTGTTTTGGTACAAATTCTTGGTGGCTAACATGGATCCTTTCTTCTATGAAGAAAGGATCCATGTTAACACCAAGTTTATAGTGTCTCGCATAGATGACAATGTCATCCAACTTTTTTTCCCCATGTGATGCCTTGCATACGTATCAGAAGATGGGTTTCATTTTGAATCACTTGCCTGTAAAGATCAGGAACATCATATTCTTCTGTCATCTAGAAGTTTCAAAAATTCGTTTCTTACTTGAATCCCATCCACGCAAGATTGTAAACTTATCGCGCATGAGTACTGTAAATTAGCAAATGGGTAGATAATTCGGAAACTCTGCCCTAGTGTCACGAGATGGTGATGTTTATGGTACTCCTCCCCCTCCCCCCTAAAAAAAAACCTTTGGTTCATTGATAGTGTAAACTCGCTGTCAATGAAGTCTGAAGATAAATACTGGCGCATGGCCGTTCTCAAAAAAGTTAGGGCTAAAGAAGCTCTGCCCACTTTCTTTGGAAATGAAAGGCTTTAGTTGGATTTCTTTTATATTTTTAAATGCAAATTCAAACTAACCAATAATTACCACACTGCACTGAGAAGGTGGTCCATTTAACTGATACGATACGGTGACACACGATCCAAATCTGCAGAGTGTCGCTGCGTGCGAAAACATCTGAAGATAGCGGGAGTGCTCTTGAGATATGCAAAGTGGAGATTTTACACGTAATACTTGAGGTACCAGGCACGTAAGGTGGAACAAAGATTTGTGCAACAGAGAAACAATAAAGAACAGAAAGAAAGAGCGGATTGAAGACCACTTTAAAATTTCATTAATTTTGAACGGGAAGGTGAGAGATGGAAATGGAGGAACAGAACCTCCTGAGTTTGTGTGCTAATAAATGGGAAATTGATATAATATAATTTTAATGTTTTGAATTCGTACAATTTGATTAAAATTCCCTGTCATATCAGTGGCAAAGTTCTGGATGAATTGCAGTTATGTAATTTTTAAAGACAATTTGCTTAAAAAAAAAAGCCGTATTTTATCTGTTTTCTGCAAAATTTTTATTATTTTTGTTAAATGCATCGTTATGATTATCTGTCGACTTATAAAGTCAGCTTTCTATTTTTCATAAAATGCAAACCGACATACTCAGATCTGTATCGTTCAAATCATTTTCTACCAAGTCACGTTATTGGTACTGTTGATCAGACCACACATAATAAGCTCCCACATGATATGACGATGTAATGCCGAAATTAGATTCAAACCAAATGGGATTCTTTTTGGAAATAGTTCGCGAGTGTTTCTGCATTTACAGAATTCCACAAATAGCAATGTGAAATACATAATTATCAATCCATTGGTGGCATTCTATTCTTCTTTATCCACATGAGTTACTGTCTTCAGCATAGTTAATTTCTGATGAACTTCACGAGGCACCGAAGAACCAAATCAGCTCAAATGATTTTGGGTAAAAAAAGTTCCTTCCAAAACAGGTAAAGAGGTTTTTTTTTTTTTTTTATTACTCTAAGGTGTTCAAGAATATGTTTCGGAATTGGAAATAATTACCAATTGAACTAAGTGAATAAGCAGTATGGTCACTCACTGCTTCCGGAAAATGTTTTATGCTGAAACATTATTCAAACATTCGCTGACCTGACTTGACTGCTCTTTCGTCTGGGCAAGACGTAGACTTTGTCTTCTCCATTTTTGCATTTTTATTCCGCCTTGGAGTTTATACGTGCAATACTACGTTTGAACTCGTAACTGTGTTGGGTGACTGTAGAGAGTAAGCGTTTGTGGTGTACAAGACTTACGTAACATTTTCGAGCTTTACTTTGTATTCGGTATTCATTACGATTATCTAGCATAACTGTGGGTCTAAGTAAATTGTGTTACAAAACATACGCAAGGATCTTTTCAGATAATTGGGATTCATACATTGTGCAGAGGCACGGTGTGCCAGTGCACTAACATGTAAGCCAATTAAGAATCGTGTAAACCATCATCTTATTAACATCTGTCAATGACTGTGCCATAGCGTTGGAGACAAGACAGTGCAATTTGGGTATCCCCAACTCGTGTTATCTTATCACTCTATTTAAAACTTGCGCTTCTGGGATTTTCCAAAAGGATAATGCTTTACGATAAATCAGTCTTACTCACCTCATAGCTGACACCCCTCATCTCTCAGGGCTACTTAATAAGTGAAATCCCTTAAAAAAATAATGTTTTTATTAGATAAATATGTTTATTCATTGCTTTAGCGATTTGAATCATCCCGTCTGTTCTTCCATTAATGTATGAAACCCAATGACCTGTCTCGTGACGAGTCACTGGGTATAGTTATGTATCATCTGTTATATGAAATACTATAATATATCACAGATTAGGTATGAGCCGAAACATTATGATCACCCAGCCTGTTTCCGGCCCACCCAGACTTCACTGTTGGCTGCGGACAGGCCGTGGTGGCGATGTCTTGGAATGGGGATTGTTCTCATGGTCATCACTGGGTTCTCTCACCACCATTAAACGCACCTTGACCGCCGACTTTTACCTGAGGGTTATTTCGGAACAGGTATTGTGCTACATGGTGACAACGTGGCCGGAACTTTTCAAGCAAGACAGTGCTCGCATTGGGCAAGCATGATTCGAAGAGCATTCCGTTTGCTCTTCTGGCTGCTTAATTCTCTAGATTGAATCCCATCAAACATTTGTGGATCATGTGGAATGCAGCATGTGGCGGCTGACGCCATTGCCTCGCTCGGTCGCTGAGATCCGGGACGTTATTCTGTCTAGTTGGTTCTTCAGTGTACCACGGGACACCCTCAGCCAAAGAGGCCCAACACACTCTTGGTAGGTGGTCATAATGCTTTGGCCCATGGGTGTACCAGCACATAATTAAGGGGGCACTTGCTATAAACTGTGTTTTTTATAATAAATTATCTTTAAATAATCCTTGCATTACAGCTTATAATTAAAATGGCTTATCTCTTAAATGAATTCTGAATTTAATGTCGCCTTAGCGCTTTGGTGACAAAATTGAATCACCAAAGCACTAATACTTTGATTAGTAGAGCATAGAAAATCTTAGATAAGTCGTCCTTTGGGTAAAATATTCTTAGTTCAGATATATCCCGTTAAAATGCAAATTTCGACGTATTTGTTGGTTGTTGATATTACTGGAATGCTTTAATGGATTATCACAACAGTAAGTGAATTCAAAGACCGAGTTCTTATCACGCCCACTTCTGAATAAATTTAGGGGTTTGGTCAGTTCGTTGTTGTTGTTTGTATTGAAGGTTGAAAACTATCCATATTTTTGAACAACTGCTTGCAACTGTATTTTCTCAGATCAGAAGTATTTTATAAAACATATACAGATTCCTAAAATAATCTTTCCCTTTTGAATTTGACTTCTTTTTAGTGTCGTGGGTTTCCATCTCACTGCGTATCGAGCACGTAGTCTGCAAGTCCTTATTTATTCGTACAGTATTAGTGTTTCATAATGGTTCATAATTATGCAATTCCGGCGTTTTTTTATTTTTCCTGCTAATTTTTTTCTTTGATTTCCCATGACAGACAAGCTTACAATCAGTAGTACATTCTGTACTCTGATATTGATGATGGGGTACATTTTATCGTTTAAATAACAGGTAAGGGAATCTACTTTATTGGTTTCTGGGCGACTGGTACCTCCAATTTTTTGGGCTTTCTTTATTTCCTTCTGAAGTCCTGCATAGTGCAAGGGGTTAAAGTGAGCTATTTTGAAGTGGGCCTTTTATAGGAATACGCTGTTGAGTAGCGCAACAGAGTGGAGTGGGAAGGGTAAAAATATTTTCCTTATATAAAAGGAAAGACTATTTTGGAAATTGGTGAATGGTTTTAGAAAATATTCCTAATATAATAAATATGGTTTCGAGAAGTTGCCAAAGATCTGTGAGATTTCCGTCTTCCGCTAAAAGCAACAAAACATATCACCCCTATCCAGAGGGCAAAATCAGGGCACTTCTTTGAGTATTTTCGCCGTCGCGCATTGATTTATTGCGGGCTTCTGTGTCTCAAATTTGATGAGAAAGCGTTAGTAATTGAAGATGAAATATTGGTACTAAATAATACTTCTGTTTGTTGTGATAATTCAATGAGATGGATTCTTGTTATTTTGTGATTACCGAATTTAATGTGATATTTTATCATTTATTTTTTTCCAGTTTGCAGAACGTGCATTGTGCAATATCTTCAAACTAGCAAGTACTGTCCCGTGTGCGATGTGCAGATTCACAAGACTCGTCCATTGCACAACGTCCGGTAAGTTCATTTCGCTTTCCTCATTAACGAGTTTTACCAGTTGGATTCGCTTTTAACATTGCCTAGAGGATAAGAAGCTCTTAAGTTCGCCTTTTTAACTCGCAGGTGTCAAAGTTAAAAATCAAAATATTTTATCAAACACATTGTGTGTGTGTGTGTGTGTGTGTGTGTGTGTGTGTGTGTGTGTGTGTGTGTGTGTGTGTGTGTGTGTGTGTGTGTGTTAATCGGGAAATACTACACAGATTTTTTTTTTTAGTTGCTCAGGATAAGTAATACCATCTTTTCTGTCTGTTCTCCTTGAAGAAAGATAATATCGCGATTTTCTGAGAAGCTATTACAGAGAAGGCAATTACTCCTTCGGGAGTAATTGCCTTCTCTGTAATCTGAGATAATAAAAAACAGATATACAAAACAGTTTTTGTTTCATCTCAATCAACACATTTCTTTAGATTTCGCTAAGCCCTGGTTGATGATTTTTTGTTTGTTTTGTTACTTCCAGAAAATGTATTTTTATTTTAATAAAATGTTTTTTCCGTTGTTGTCCACATCATTTTGGATTCATCGTCATGAAAATCGCCGCTGCTGTTTCTCGATGGCAGAAGCCACGTTTTCTTTACAAAATCCTCACATAAAATGCACATCCTCACACTCTTCGTTCGAACATACAACTGTGCACGTGATATTCAGTAATGATGCAGTAATGTTAACTTGGCGCACTGAAATGTTACTGGTGCACTAGCTTGCCTGTAACTCCATTTACCTGCTCGCTCGCTTCAAATACTCATCATCAGAGTTTCAAATAATCATCGGCGATCCACCTGCTCAAAGAAAGCAAATTCACAATTTTTCTTTTGGTGAGAAAACAGTTTTGATTTCTTTTAATGTTGGAATGCACTTGGATTCTTTCAGCATAAAGAGAATTTTGCTATCCATATTCTTATTAAATTATATTTTCCCTTACACGAAGTAGCAGTCTGCAAAAGAAAAAAGTGACAGCGAACTTTCTACCATTCCAAGAAGAGATCCGAATAAGGCCGGTTGGTGTCTCGCTTAATTTAGAATTCTAAAGATTTCCTATTTTTAGAAGTAACTATATTAATACATTTTAGTAGTAACTTGTAAGCATTAAGATAAATGCATAAAAAAGTAATATACCACGTATTTCCCATACTGTGCATAATAACTGTCAGACTGATCAGATGTGTCATTTAAGAGACAAATGTGGTCAGTCCTACATAATAAAAAAATCCAGTATGTGTACTTTATTACTGGATGTTAACATGTTACCTGGCATAAGTGGTTAAAAGCTGTGAAATAGTGGTTTTCACCAATTTTGTCGTTTTAAAAAAAACTGTTTTCAGTTCACAGTTTGACATTTAATTTACATATACAGTACTTGTGGTTTTTTCCGTTTGTATATTCTCTGGCATAGAAATTAACTGAAATTTCTGCCAGAGACATTCAAGTAATGTTTTGTGCTGTGCTGCTAAACTATGATTGGTCTTGTTATTTGGACGTTACCTCTCTCTCTCTCATCACACACACTACTCCTCCAAACTGAGTTTAGGCATCCCTTCCCTATCTCCCAAACGAAATTGCTGGGTGTGACTGACTGTGAGAAGGGCACTTATTGTTTTGCACGGGGGAGCGTATCTGCTGTTTTCTTTTCCATGCGATGTGAATGGCGCAGCATTTACAAACTTTTGTTCAGGTATTATGATGAGGGTCAGTGCTGGCGTGACTGCGCAATGCATTCCAATGTGTCGCCCGTAGAGATCACGTTTAAAGGACTTATTGAGTTTAAAAGAAAAAAAAAAACTTCTGATAGGAAAGAGTAGCACAAAAAGTCAATTTGCTTTGGGACAACATTTATTTTCATCCGCTGTTAGCTATGATAATTTTAAGGACTTGTTATGAATTCACCCCATATTTATTGGCAATGATGTATGACTCACTGAACTTGCTATTGAATAATAAATGAATAGTGAACAAAATCACGCTAGCAGCCGCTAAACAATAGAATTACAACAAACACTCTCGACCACTTTAGGTCTGAGTTTCCGTTACCGTGGAAACTTAAATTACTTCATTATAAATACTTCATATTTAAGCTCTCAGATTATCAAACTATATCCCAGATTTTGTGTTTTATAACAATTAAATTATAAAATAAGTATTGATAACTTATGATAATTTGGGTAACTACGAACGTTTATGTATTATAAGAATGTCTCTGCATCTATTACTGAAATAATCCGTTATAGCTTGTATTTTAGTTACGTTTTCAATTCTAGAGGCTCCAAGAGCATCTGGAAAAGTACAGTACTGTATAGTATCATATTGGACTTGTCCAATCTCGATTAGTGGCTACTTGAGTGTTCGCCAACTGACATTCAAGAAGCCGTTTAGAGATTGTCCCTAAGTGGACATAAGGGGGGTTCATTACTATTTCTTTTTAATCGTTTACGGCTAGGTGTTATTTTTTTTTATAATTATAAGATTCCGACCTGATTTTATGTTATTAAAAGTCATTTTAGCGTACGTTATGCTCAAGATATGTTTTGCCATGACTGTCATGTGGACACTGAACCACTGCTACTTCTCCCCCTACACACGAACATCATTTTTTATGAAAATCGACTAAATAAACCCGATTTAGTCATGGCCAGTGACTTTGGCAGTAATTCGGTGAGCATTTCAGCACATCGAAAATGGGAGAAGATTTTTGAGTGGTAAATGATTTCATCACCCGATGTGAAACCAACACTCTGCTTATTAGAGGCTTAAAGTGGTTTTTTAAAAATACAACTATTTTTACATGGAACCAATGTTTTTCGGACTACCAACCCTTAGCTCACCGACTGTACTAATATGACCGAAGTTTATGACATTTAACATTTTGTGGGTGGTTCACTTAAATATGCCACGTCATGGCAAATATATCCTTACCAATACTATCGTTTTGAGTACTTAAAAAACTTTCAAGAATCAAGAGAATTCAGAGTTGTTCTCATAACGTTTCTGCAGAACTGTGTGTGAAGAATCAGCTGATATAGATTATGGATTGCGTGGAACATTGAACACGATCATATATAAAGCATAGCTAGAGTGAAAAAAAAAAAATAGGTAGTGTAAATGCTAAGCAAGCGAAAGGCATCGACTCTGAAGGGTACGCAATGTAACGATGATTTCTTATTCACTGAGAAAGATTTTTTCGCCATTTTCTACCTCTATGAAATTCTTAGACGAATCTCGTTAGTTTTCGCAGCAGTTTATAATAATAAGAGAAATGTAAATACATCACCGACGTAGGAAGAAATTTCCTGAGGGAATGCAAGACGTAACTCTTTTTTTAAAAAACTTTTTATAAAGAAAAGGTTTAATCATATCACAGAATAACAGATTTATTACGTTAAACGACATTTAATTGGTTGCATTAAATCAGCCAACTTCATTCATGATATTTTTGATATTGATTCAAATGTAGACAACTTTTTCCGCGCATGTACTCCACCACTGATATATCACAAGCTAAATAGCCCAAATTTCCAAAAGAACGACGAAATATGATTTGGCATGAATTTTACTGTCTCGAAGCTGTTTGTAATTGCCAAATATCTAGACAAGTTTGGATTGTCTCGATTTTTTGGCTTTTTGAAAAATGTGCAACCACAAACTGACTACAGCAATTTTTTTAAAAGACCATCCATACTTTCCGTATGTTATTAAACAGCATAATGCTCGATGTGTGAATGAATATTATTTTTACGTGTTCTGGCATCTTTATTTAACGTATAAATAAATGCATGCATGTATATGCAACTTGCGCTCATTCAGTGTTTTTTTTAAGTATTTAAGTATTTTTTAAATATTTAAGCCATGAAAAACTGTAGAAAAGGAACTTAAAAGTATATTCCAGTTATAATCTTTTAAGTTTAAAAAACCCCAACAGATAACAATGAATACGTTAAATCACACATAGTAAATTCTCAGCCGAATCTCGTTTTGTCACTTCGGGAGAGGGGGGGGGGGGGGTCTTTTAGTAAAACTTGCCATCGTCCAGCTAAATGTTTTCCATCCTCGTAGCAGAATGCAACTCGCTAGTTTGTGGTTTAGACTGTGAATTTATCAATTGTTTAGTTGTGTCAATTAAATCGATTTTAATATTTCATCCTTGAATGAATGAGAAATTATTTTATCAAATAGGATGATATTAAATCTTGAAGTCGTATTCTAGTGAATGAGATGATTGAATTATTAAAATTAAGCATTCTGAAAGAAGAGAAACCCGCTTTATGCTGGGCAACCTGAAACCTCACTACCATCAGGACAGTGGTGTAAAGAAATATAATAAATAAATAAACAAAAATAAGCGGAATATTGCGTATCACTTACATCTGCGAACATATTCCCTCAGTTGTATTATTTCCGACTTACATTTTAAAAGAAAGATTGCCTCCATTTTAAAAGAATGATATACGTAAATTACTCAGAGACATCCAACTTCAGAAATCCCACTAAAATTGGTCTTCGTATCATTTTAATATCTAATATTCCCCCCCCCTCTGTGTGTCTTGAAACGGTGACATCTGTTTAGTCGAAGCACATAACGAAATTGTAAAACGGTATTATTTCCGATTTTAGATTTAAGAAACTTAAAGATTTAAGCACACTAAATTAAAAGAAGTCAATCCCTTTTTATTCCCAAAGTAGGTGGAACTCTTTTAGCGCCAATAAACTTTTGAAAATCAGTGGACGCAACAAGTCGTGGACGGTAGTTGCTGGTTACCGATGATTTTAAGAGTCGGAGTGAGAGTAGGATAAACTGCCCCATCTTGCATTCCTAAACGCTGATTTTTATTGTTGGAAATAGTGCGAGTTCTATGGTCGATTATTCTGAAGGTTAAAAACTCAAGTTTTCGGTTGGATAAAAAATTCCTCCTCGTTCCTCTAGCAAAAATCGATTAACCGCATATTTACCAAACACACAAAATATATGTTGATGTGAAAGTGTGTTCGTGTGTGAGTATATGTTCAATTGTAGTTCGTTTTCCCTTCACTTTTATTTTGTTTAATTTACTTCATTCGAATTTTAAATTTTTAGTAAAGTAAGAGGATTTCAATAAATACTCCGATTTAAATACAGCTAACAGTTGTTAGTCTGTATCTAAATCTAAATCTTTCTTATGGAAGGTTGGTGGAGCTTCTTACAGATCTTCCTTTCCCATGCTTACTTCACTGGTGTGCCTACTACAACTGTAGTTTGAAGTATAATTGTTACCTAAATAATAAGATTCCTATGTCTGTGTATATATTTGGTTTTTTTTTTTCTTCTTTCAGAACGGATAAAACACTGCAGAATATCGTGTACAAGCTTGTACCTGGTCTTTTCCAAAGTAAGTCATCACCGGATTTTCAAATAATTTGTTAGCAGTATGTTGCCTAAAATAAACATTTATCTGTTCTGCATTCCCTCCCCCCAGTATTATACTCTCAGTGATCCGTGTGTTAGGTTTACCTTTGTTATTGTGTGACCAGATTGCTCAGAAACAGCCATGCGAATGTTCTAAGCTGTATAATAGGCAGACATCGAGGGACTGTGTTTGTGTGTGTGTGCTTGCACAAATCCGAATGCATAGTGCGTTGGACTGGTACAGGTATAATATAATAGATGAGGTTACTGATTTTACTTCTTTCAGCTCAAAAGATAAAAGAACGAAATCAACCACAGGCACAGTAAGCACATCAACACTGGGTATTTGAGTGTGGGTCGACTGGTCTAACAAATCCTGGCTTCATGTAATCCATGCTGATGGCAGAATTAGAATTTGAATGACTCAATAGAATCAACGAGCACATCTTACAAGTTCGAACCCTAGAGTTTGCGGTATGGAGTATTTAACTAACATGCCTGACTCCCCGATAAGAGCAACAGTTGAATACCGCATTTTACATTGAAATTATTGCTTATCGGTTTTATCCATCCGGTAGCGGTTACTTCTGGCGTGAGGATACATAATGTTGTAGTGTACGCACAAGATCTTATCCAGAACCACAGTCATGATTCTCGTACTTCTCTAGCTCGATTCACGATTTTTTCCTAATTTGAGCATCTGTGAGATAAAGTGGAACAAGTTATTGGCAACAGGAACTTGTCTCAGTGCAGTGTGAAATGACCTTTGGACGTTATCGAGTCCTTATGGAAGTAGCATCCTTGTGGAAATAATTCGTCTCCGGTGTATCGAGAATCGTCCGAATGCCAAGGAGGACTGCTGTTCGCTTTTGTATCTAATAAACTCGCCACTTTGTGAGTACTCATGCGCCATCCCATTGAACGAATACTTTCAGAAAGTTCGTCTCATTGACGGCAGCAAGATCACCATAATTTTCGTTGGCAAGCATACGTTTTTCAACGACTCTGGCAGCGAATCCCGAAGAACAGTTTCGAAGATAACGTTTTGAATACTTCCGTGGCAGCCGTCGTAAGCCATTCCAGTGAAGAAAATCATAAAATCTTGAGCTGACGTTTTACGCTTAGACGTATTTAAAAATAAAGGCGAGCATTCAGGATACTACAGACATGCGAGACGGTGCTTAACCAAGCCCAACAATAAAAAGTAATGTCATATTGCGATACGCTTTTAAATCTTTCACTTCAGTGATGGCCGTTGTCTGTTCTGGAGCTCCAGTTCATCGAGTTCCATCATTCTGGCCTGTAAACTGTTTCACATACCGAAGTGATATCTCTGCATGTTTTTATATCACTTCGCAACATTATGTTCGTGATTTAGTACCAAATGCTATATTTTGCACGCAGTTTAACATCTGACATTAGAACGACGCCGCTACCGGGACATTGCATATCGAAAGGATTAATGAAAGCACAAAATAGCGTTTGTAAAAAAATGTATATGAAAACGTTTTGATTAGCATTCGCTTTCACGTAATACTACATTTCTTTTTGATATTCGCGCACAAGAATTTTGTAGAATTTGGAAAATTCAATAAAGTGTAGCCAAAATAACTAGCGGGTCTAGTTTGCAATCTGTTCATGAACTGAAACAGAGAAACGAAACTTGGTGAGGCGAATGACTTAACATCACGTTTTATATTGCCGGAGTATGAATTTATTCTTCAGAAGTGACTGTCATTGACATAGGATAAAGATGATCTTTTGTTGTACTGCAACTCCTTACCTCTCGCTCTCTGAAGATTTCACGAGTCTGAAACCAGTACTCGTGGAATCTCGCAAATCAGCTTCGCAGACAACGGACAGAGAAAAAAAAATGTTATTCAGTAAATCTACATAAATGGGGATTTTGTGAATTGCTTATTCTTTTTGCTCTTTCTATGTAATCGGTAGAATATTAAACACTTGAGAAGAAATATAATAAGGGGAATATCCAGTTATCTAAATCTGGGCAAGATAAGAGTCAGTGAAGTGTGGGACTGTTTGTTAAACAACTTTCCAGTCAGTCAAGTGAAAACACGGCTTTTTGGGATTTATATTTGGAAATTCAGTGGCACCGAATTGTCTCGATATTTTTTTGATTAGTTTTTTTTTCGTTATTCACAGGGCAGAGTACTGTGGGATCCTGGATATGACTGCGCCGTTAGCAGTTATGTCCTTCGTGGAGATAAGATATCACTGATAGCATAAGTATATCTCTTATCATCCCATCGTCACAGTGAAACTTTGCAGAAAGACCGAGTTTGTTAGCTGCAAAGGAACTTCATCAAAGGATGACGATATGTACTTAATACGACGCACACATGCGAAATGTGATTGTGTTCTTGTATGTTTGTTAAAGATTTTTCTCTCTCATGCTTTAAAATAATATTCTAGAGAGTGCGGACGGGATTAAGAGTGACAATCGCTTGTGAATAGCTTCTTCAATTGTAGCTTAGTATTTCTGCACCCAAATTCATCAGATGCTAATTATTAGGCCCTCACGTTACGTTGACTACAGAGATCTTATTGCTTGATAAAGGAAGATGCCTCCATGTTGCACTCGTTAGAACCAACGTGTTCTTGGCTTAGAAAAGTTCGCAGTTGAAATCATGTCCGAGACGATCTAGAAACTTTTCCAAATGAATGTGAATGTCAGGTACAATATTAGTAACTTTCCCACAGAACTTCAGTTTGTTTGTTTGTTTTTTAGGTTCAAAACCTCAGAACCCCCCCCCCCCCCACACACACACACAACGCGCGCGCACACACAAACTAACATTAGGAAACATGCAGTTTACTGTTTTCACTGAATTTTTCAAACTTTTACGGCATTTGGGTTAAAAGGCAGCCGATCACCTCTGTCTCTGAACCACTAATGGTCGGAACAGCAAGCACTAAGATAAGTGTATCAATACTAATTTTCAAAACGCCCACGTGATTATTCGTTTTGCATTCCTCGATAATTTCCTTACTGGTTTAATTCTTCACTCGAGGAAGACGGGAGATAAAAATGGTTCTTCACTTCTTTGAATGAATTTTTGTGAACAGACACCTTTTCAGTTTGGCAATAACGAGGACAAATGCTCCCATCCGGTCGTTTTGGATATCCACATAATAGCTCAGCTATTAAGTGACGCATTTATACCAGCTAAAAACCCTCTGCCTGTAATAGTAAAACATGCGTATTACACCATATTTTTCATTTAAGCACAGAAGCTAAGACTCAACTTTTATTAACTAAAACGTTTTGAATAGTTCTGCCCTTTGGACCATTTCGCTTCCAGTAATTGATGAGCTGTCAGAATAGTTAACCAAGTTGAAAATCATAGTTATCTCCTTGAAAATCATGATCGTTTAATTGTGTTCCTTGGAGAAATAGAATTCAGAACCAACTATAGAAGGAACGATTATGGCTGTAAAAATGTCAGGATTGCATGTCTACAGTAGTAGTGAAAAAAAAAAGCATTTTTTTTTTTCACTTTTTATTTCTGCATAAAGAATTGAAACCTGCTTTCATTTTCAGATGAGATGGGAAGACGCAGAGAATTCTACGCTTCTCAGCCAGAAAGTGGTAAGTGAGCTTTGCATACCTTAACGATTCGTTCAGCTTTAACTTGTATGCCGTGAAATTATCCCAGAAATTTCGGTTTTGAATGTTTTCACATATTTTATAATTGATTTACTTTAAAGATGTAAATATCGTTTCAGAAAGAAAATAAAACCTTGACGCTAGTCAGCAGCACCTCGACTGGTGTCGAAAATGACACAAATTCTGCCGGAGTGTTTGCTTCATGTTATTCATGAGCTAAGCATAATGTTAGTTTGCTTTGGTACAGTAAAATTCAACATTATATGCTTTCATTATATGCCTTGAAATTCTGATTTTTCACTTTTGGAATGCTATCCGAAAAGTGTTTTTCCACTATTTTTAAATTGCGATTTAAGGTTTTGTTAACGGAAGATATTTTAATCTTACTGGTCTAACAATCAGTGAAAAGATTAAAAAGATCAATAAAAAAAGATTGAAGTTTCCTATCGAAACTCAGTTTTTCTCATCCCTCAACTAGCCAGATGAGCACACGTAATTAAGAAGCATACCACGCCAGATTCAGGCGTAGATGCTTTGGTCGTAAATTAAAACAACCCAACAAACAAAGCGAAACCAGAATTTAGGAAATCCATCGCCTCTCCCGGGGTTTATGCAGGAAAATACGAACAGCAAACGTTCAATCCGAAGAAAGGGTTTGTTCACAGAGTAGATGAAGTGCTCATTTTCCGAAATGCAGTTGTCTTTATAAGTTGTTCTTGGAGAATTTTGTTTAAAATATTTAGCGGAAACACGTTTCCTTTCTTGCATTAACACTGAGGCATTCTCTATTAGCACATTACATTTGTATCAGAATTACTTGAGATTGTAAAAATGTTCCTATGCGTACCTCTGCATATTTTGCTCTTTCCAAAAAAAAAAAAAAAAAAAAAACGTATTTCATAGCTGAATTATAGCATTACTTTATAGACACATTAAATTTACCTTTTAATTTTTATATAGACTGAGAATTTACTTTAATCATTTTACCAACTTCTTTTGTGATCGCACGCAGGTAAAAGACCGACTTCACCGGAAGACCGAGGCGAAGTTACAGACACCAACTCCATTTTCACCCCCGACGAAATCATCAGTCTCTGTCTGGAATACGCCAGCGGGTAAGTAGGTCATGAAAGTTTACGTCTTGTTTTTGATTTCTACAATGACCGATATTTAAAACGAAATCTAGAAGGGATTAAAATAAACAGTCTCCTTGATGCATTTTTCATACTGGTATGAGTCCTCCTCTACCAGGATCTTCTCAAATCAAGAGCAGTAAACTTCGATGTCACTTCTGTGATATTAGCCTGTGACTTGTCTAATATCAGAAATGATATTAGGAGGAAGGGTAGTTTAACGAAATTTAGTCTTGCGAGGATTCAAAATTGATCCAACGTTTTAAATGCATGAACTCTGTACTTTTCGCATACGAAATTGCTGCTCTTAACTCCAACTGCTCCTTCCTTGGTTATATTAAATAACAAAAACAGATAAATTACATGAAATTGATTATTTAGTAGTAAACATTTCGTCCATCTATCATAGACTTCGTCGCTACAAAAAACGTGGTAACGTTTTTTGTAGTGATGAAGTCTATGATAGTGACAAAAAATGTGTTCCAATTAGGACGATGTAATAATGCTTCTCAGCATTCTTTATGAATACACTCCATGAGGAATATACTCTTAGGTTCTTCCAAAAGACCTTGTGTTTAATGAAGATGGCATGCTTCACAATGCCTCACTCACTGTTCAGGTTCATGAAATTTCGTGTACGGTAATGTTCCTCACGACAAAGGCAGATATTACAAATTCTCCTAAATGCGACGGGCCAGAAAATTTCTTTGCTTTTCATTTTGTCACTTAAAGACAAGCATCCATCATTGACTTTCCAGACGTCTACAATATTCTTTGCGCTTGCATCTCGTCATTTACCCGCAAGGACCGACTGGTCACGTCTAATGAACTTGAACTGTCAGGCCTTACTGAACGTGCCGACTCCTCTAAACGCATGGTCTCCTTTGGAAGAACATAGAATATTGCCTAAAAGTCAATTTCTAAGGGAACATATTGATAAAGAAAGCTATAATGCACTATTAGATCATTCTAATTTTATAGAGATCTGGTGGCCCGCGTTTCTCCCTTATGGGGAAATAGTGCTTCTACAGGTTATTAAACTTTTCTAGTGTTTTTTTTTTCCTTTCTTTCTTACCCTAGGAATTAATTGACAGTTTGTTACCGCTTTCGTTTTGCTTTGTGGATTTTTTTTTTTTTTCAGTTGTATGTTCTGTTCCGTTTTTGTAGTCACAATGCCTATGATGTTTGGGCAGAATTTTCACTATTAAATTATTCATTTCACCTAACAGATCATTCTGTGAGCTTGAAAGAGCAGGTGACTGAAACACTGCTACATGTATAAATATTTTCTCCCTTTCTGAAGACATCCGGATGTTGATGAAGTATCCCGTAAGCACTTCAAGATAGTTCTGCTATCTGAGAGCCTATAAATCATTTCTCATTGCTGTCCTCCAAAGATTCAGTAGTGCCACTGCATTCATACCTGGCCTTATTTCTTGTCATGATGGTTCCTTAAACTTTTCTTTATCTGTGCTGCTTGCTGAACTGACGTGTTAGATTTTAGCGGAATCCTACACTGTGGGTGAAGATCTAATCGAAAGTAAAGTTTCACCCACGCTCCCTGCAAACTCGCGATGACCCGAAGTATTCTAGCGTCTTACAGTAAAGATTGTGGTAGGCGAGCAGTCGTTCCGTTAACCCGAATTTTGAGCCTGTCCTACCCTTCCTACTTCAGGAATGATTGATATCAGTCGTCATCGCTTGTTATGGTCCTCAAGGTTAATTCATATATTCGTCGTACCCTTACATTGAGCGAAAAGTAGGGCACTGTTATTGTGGAAGTGAAGTTGTTCTTTAACTACCTTTTTCGCTGTTTTCGAATGAAACATTTTCTAATTTATTTGGCTCAGTCGATTTTTAAAATGAGATTTCCAAATTGTTTCATTCAAAAACCCATATATTTTTGTTCAAAGATATTTCAGTTATTGTTTCAAATTATATTCGTTCCACAATAGCAGTGCCCTACTTTTTCGCTCAGTGTAAGGGTATGAATATATTTTCCTAATCAATTTTCTGCTAATTGTTAAAAAATGTTTTTAAAATATAATAAAAACGGCAAAAATTAGAATTTTGTTAAAAATATTTTTGTCGAATCCCCCAAAGTGTTACGTAGAATCCAGAGATTCCTCGGAACAATTTGAATATCACAGAACTAGAGTAAAAATTAAATGATGTTTTGCGATACAGAAATGATATTTAATTCATGTTTTTTTTTATCATGTAGAGAAAATGAAGATGAAGAAGAGGACACGTCATCGGACAAAGTGGTGAGTACACCTCCATTTGACACCACGCTGTTCAAAGAGAAATAGTTATTCACTTGACAACTTTTAATTTTGTGCTTTAAACATTGTAATAAAAAAAGGGACATTTCACGAAGAAAACTTTGCTCAAAAAATGAAGTTATATCCGGATAGTATCATGTCATGTATTATTAGTTATCATGTATTATTAGTTTATCAACTAATAATTGATATAACTATCCTGGTACACCTGAGAAATTTACAGCCATTGTGTGTGTGTGTGTGTGCGCGCGTGTGCAAATGTTCTTTACGTTCAGTAAACGTTCGGTACTTCTAAACACTGTGTATTAGACTTGATCATATTTTTATGGTTTTCCTATTATCTTTGCTGGGAAAAGTTATTTTTCCCATCCAATCCTTATGCACAGTTGTGAGTTGCATCCAGTTTAGTTTTTTTTTTTTTTTTTTTTTTTTTTTTTTTTTTTTTTTTTTGAGTAAACGAGGAAACCACTTTTTGGTTTCCTCGTTTGAGTTATGGAGAAGTAGAGCTTTTTGTTGTCATGTGTAATGCCATTTAAATAAGTTTTTTACATATTTTCAGGAAATCAAAAGACGTTTTCTTCGATGTCCGGCTGCTGTCAACATTGCCCATTTGAAAAAATTTATTCGCCTGAAGTATGGAATCCCTTCTTCATACACAGTAAGTGTAAAGTGGTTTGCATTCTTAGAGATAACTTGATATATTTCATTAAGTAATAGTTAATGTTTTATATTGAGTCTTTCTTACGTAATGCATGCGGAGATTAATGCGTACATGTTATAATATTAGGCAACAAGCTGTTGATACTTTTGTTTCCATTACACTGGAGTGCTGTTTTTGACACCTCCTTGTTCTATAGATAATAATAGAAAGGTAATGTTCCTGTCACAAAATACGTCAGAACACAAGAAGGGGTATTCCTTGTGATTAAAAAAAAAAAAAAAAAAAAAAAAAAAAAAAAAAAAAAAAACATGCAGCAGCTATATTGTGTGAAGATTTCTCGCCTACCTTTCCAAAACAGAATCCCACGAATTTCAGTTGACCAGTCTGTCAGTACCACTTTGTTGTCCTCAAAGTCTTTGTACTTTCGTATTGGTGATGGCGAGGAACATTCTTTTGTTGTAATGTCAAATCCTTCGCTATAGAACACCGCCATCGCAGGTAGGACTGTAATCTCCAATGTCACAGCATGATGTCCCGGTCATTGAACCGTTGACTAAACTAGAGATCCGATATCACACCATGAAAAGCATCCCCTTGCCAACACATTTGCACCCTGTAGTTCACAATTGGGTGTCAGAGTCGGGCAGTTGTGTTTTACCTTTTTCACTAGGTCACTTGATAAATAGTTCACACTGAAGTTAACAGGACAGAACTGTTGTTTCGTTGGATTTTTGGTGACCAACCGGCTGTGAATTCGAATGTTTCTAAATGTTTTTAGGCAACTGCATTTCATTGCCAAGGGTGACATTCCTCGCGTGTTTATTATTGGCCAGTACAGTATAAAAACCACGTTTGATCTTTAGAACAGGGTTTAGTACTGAGAATGGGCCAAGGGAGTATTCAACCCAGTTTAGTACTGCTAATAAGTTTTCAAGACCACTCTTGGATGGAATTATCATAAAAAGTGCATTCTTTCTTTTATTTTCATCCCACTGCGGACGTTTGTGAATGTCTAAGTGGAAGGGAGATTAATTTCTTCGCTCAATGAAAGACCACTGACCTGCTTATTGAAGGCCTAAAAGTGGCTTGAAGAAAGTCCCGTGTTCAGTTTCTAGTCTAGAGGAAGTTTCTGGTTCGCTTCCCTTCGCCTATCCACTGTGCTAATATGCGCCGAGTTTGCAACCTTTCGTGGTGGGGTTTACATTAAAAAAAAAAAAAAAACACCGAGATTATTTCATTAAATATAAACGTAGCTGGCGTATTAATGATTTAATTAGTTTGGTAATAATTAAAATGATTACTTTTAGATCCCAAGCACCAATGCATATTCGTTGTGAATATGCATTGGTGCTTGGATTCTCAGAGGTCACTGTGTGTGTGTGTGTGTGGGGGGGGGGGGGTCCTGCATGGCTTTTGAGCGTTCTTTCTACTTCTTTATGCTTCCCCACTCTTTCTGTGGTAATTTACTCGATCATTTATGGTCGGGTAAGTTACAACCCCAAAACACAAAAATATCCAAAATTTGCTGTAAATGATTTTGATCCATTGATCAAAATCATTTTACGTTACAGTAAAAATACGTCACTAGATGGAGCGATTCATTTGTATAATTTCAGGTCAGTTCGATGTCAGCTTGTTTATATCGCTCAGCGTTAGAGGTGTGTTGTTTTTGTAGAGTCAGTCCTGAATGCGTAATACATCAGTGCAAATTTGTTCAAATGTTCACGGGGCTAGTGTTTTTAGCCACGAAAGGAGATCAGGTGACCTACGAATATATGCGGTGTTTATTTTAAGCAAAAAGCTTAAATAAAATTATGATTCAACGTGGCGAGTTTATGACGTTTTGATATGAGCTGCGATGGTATTTGCACAATTTTTTTTTTAAAAAGTGATTGATTGATTATTATTATTTATTTATTTATTTGAAAATCCGTATGTTTGCCTTTTATTTCGTTAACGGTCGGCTAATCTGAGAATGCGGCCTGATTTTATTCATCACCAGATAAAAATTCAGAATGCTACTTACAGCACTGCTGATCAGTTCCTGGAAGATTTATTTGATTCCCTGGTAACGTATCTTTAACATGCTTATCTTTACCCCTTCCTGACTCTGCGTTGCAATTCCTCTTTCATTTCTAACCTCTTGACCATTTTTGCAATGATTTTTGATAATAATTCTTCCGATATATCTGTTATTTAATCGTTGTCCATTATTTTATTAATTTCAAATTAACCGAATTTTCCATTATTTACTTCCAGTCTTGTTTTTTCAAATGTTTTCTGTACGCGTATCATTTTCGTCATTCATCACTATGTGTTTGTATCATGCTGTCTTCTTTCTGTCGGAAATGTCGCCATTAATCTGACGACAAATTTATATACCCAAACGTCAGTTTAGATTTCCCTCTCCATGTTGGACCGTTGAAACAGCATCATGTCGTTGTCGAGCCGATTCGTTTCCGTATTCCTGGCAGTCTAAGGTAATAGGAATACGTAGACGCTTAAATGGCATTTTATTTATATATATATATATATATATATTAGGGTTACTAAGTAATTTTATAAACTTGGTTATTTTACTCCTAATTCCAAGTAAGCAAACAGTTAAGTTTGCGCCTGAACGTAGTTCAAGTCTAAAGGTGGTGCAACACCAGGGCAACTCATTGTAAAGATGGGTAAAGCTCTGATCACAATTCTTAGTATTTTCCATAATGTAAAGCACATCTCACTAAGAGATGTATACTGCAATACATTATGGGTGGGGTCACTACCCAGACCGGTTTCAACCTTTTTTGAGGTCTCCTCAGTGAGTAGCTAGACCCTAAATACCAAGATTTTAGTAATAAAAGTTATTTACAAAAACTTATTTAATATATATCGTATACGTATTTATAATTTTCATCGTCTAAGGAGATTGTAATTACATCTTTCATATTGAAATACAGGCGATCCCCTCTTGATGCATTACGTGGGGGTAGGTATCAACCGAACATGAAGACATCCAAAGGCATTCACGGAAATAATTATCATAAAATATAAATTTTATTTATACTTTGATATAATAATAGTTTAATAGACTATTAAACAAACAAAAAACAGCCAGAATATACTTCTGCATTACAGCAATCCTTCGATTAGTGCGCCTAATGCATTCTTTAAAACAGGCGCATTAATCGAAAATACACTATCGTTCCTTAGATTTCTTTATTGACCCTTAATTTTTTTTATAAAAGAATTAGGGCGTGTCTCAGGGCCTAGTTAAAGGAAAACCATGAAGCTGAAAGACAATAAAACATATTCAGAATATAAATTTATTATTCTGCTTCTTAACAAAGAATTGAGCTAACGTAGTTTGGCGGGCATTATGTTTCTTTCTTTCATACAACTGACGGTATGGCCCTATTGCCTCTTCGGCAAATTCACCATGGTCAGTTTCTAAGCATTGCTGCTTAAAAACTTCGATTGTTACGAAAACTATTTTCAAATTGTTTCTGTGAAACCTCTTTGGGCTTGTCAGTGATTAAATTTTCTTCATATTCTTCAGGATCTTCTTGCTGTGCATCTAAATTTAGCAGGTCGAAATCACCCAACTTCTCAGAATGAGACTTAATTAACTTAGATTCATTTGAAAAGCCTCTAAAATCATTTGCACAATGTGGAAGAATGTGCTTCCAAACGGCTCGCATATTGCTAGCAGTAATTTCATTCGACTTTGTGACTTTATAACCAGGCTGAGATTTCTCTGATTTGGCTAGAAAAGTCTTGGAAGGCATTCGCTTTCAAAAAAAGGCCGGTTTCATCGACATTAAATATTTGTTGATCACAGTAGTCTCCTTCTTACACAAATTCTTTTACTCATGATTAAAGGTTGGGAAAATAATTTAAAATAAAAAAGTAAGAAAACAATTGCACGTGATATGATCCGCAAAATGCTATGTAAAGCAGAAATTTTGGCGGTAAATTTGGAACATAGTGTACATGGAAATAGTGTAGCATGACATTAAAAAATAACTTTGTAAAATGTTTCAAATCGGTAACTAAATTATTTCATCCTGGTGAGTGATTTTTTAAATAGTTAGCCATAAAAAATGTATAGATCGAAAATTTTTAAAATCTGTAACATTTATTTTTAAGATGTATATAGGCGCACTAATCGAATTCGGGTATCGAAAAAAAAATGACGCACTAATCGGGGACGCATTAATCGAGGGATTGCTGTACATTTTTAGAAAAAGATTCGGAGACTATTTCATGGGACTAAATAATGTTGACTTTTATTTTAAACGCATATTATAGAAAATTAATCTAAATGTTATAATGTCCAAATCAATTTCTGTATGTATCCGTGTGTCCTCAGGGAATTTATCACCTCTGTGCAGTCGATTACTTATGTAAGTACGCAAAGGATTTCACTGCGTCTCGGTGTTCCGCCGACGAGAACGTTACACGAACCCGGGGATCATGTCCAACGGTTGGAATTTTGTAATTGGTTCAGTGGCAACCGTCGATTGCATGTTGTTTTATAGCGAAGCTGGTTACTTCCGGCAACCTTGTCAAGGACACTTGCACTGCACATGCGTGGTTAGAAACGAATCGTTAGGCTACTGCACAAAGTAATTTTCAACATCACTGTAAGGTGCTAACTTCTACGGCTGTTTCATTGGGACGCTTAATTTCGATGATATATCCCAGTCAGCAGATGGGTCGTGGTGGCTGGCCTCCGCGGTCTCCGTTTTTGGAATTTTGCGTGCAGAGGTGAATGACGGCGTAGCTCGTTCGCATTTTCTTTGCTTAATTCCCCGTTATGAACTAATGAGAGTTACCAGCGTCATACACAGTGGCCACTTGCATTGATATCAGGGCTGATATTTCTGAGAACGCCCTTCTGAATTCTTGAATAAACGCGTTCCCATGTACATGCAATTATTATTATTATTTTTATTATTATTATTATATATATATATAAATTTAATTCAAATAGCATTTTTACTCATGGAAACTTCCGAGTTTGTACATATCCCTTCTAACTCAGGCTGTATATTCAGTTTATTGCTAGCAGTATTTTTTATTTTTTTCAAGTCATCCTGTTCTGTCGATATTACAAAGCCAATTTAATAACTTATTTTACCGGTTGTTTTCTTTTTTGTTCAGTCTGATTCTTAGCTGTTTATTAATAGTGATATTTCTTGTCCATAATGATAGGGAATGTATCGGACTAAGAGTTGCCTTTCTTATTTCATTTATGGTCCTTCTCCATTACTTCCTGCTTTTATTGTAGTCAATGATAAAATCATAATCGATCATTATTTTACACTAATGAGCTACCAATGTTAATCTGCGATAAAATAGGTTTCGAAAGTGATGAAAGCATGAAAATATACTTCAAGATGCCTTGAATGTACCTTACTTAAAGACATGAACTCTGTTCATAAGTCACTGTTATATAACTGATTTTTCTTAAGAGTTTCAATGGCCTGACAGTTGTTTCGAAGTGTTGGTTCTCATCAGAGAACACGAAGATCCCTGATAAGGATTTTCAAGGGAATGTGAGTTACCGGTCTCTTATGAAGGTGGTAGAGTTTTTAATCACTCAGAACCGTCAAACTGACCAAAAACCACTTACAGTTAATAGGACAAACATACCCTAATGATTTTATTGCTGTGACCGTAATTCCAACATTCAATCCAGCTGTCATCAGAGACCAAGCTTAAGTCCAAAAAAGTCATCTCTCCTGTGTGCAGGACTGTTTAGTGCTTGCCATCTCTTGTTTTTTCCAGGAAGGCTTTATACCATCTTATTGCTTTTTTTTTTCCTCACTCCAGTTTGTTCTTGAACCACTGATTATTTTCTATGGAAGCCTTATGTATGAACAGTACATTCATTGCCCAAGAAAGAACGGGTAGTATCGCACTTTTTTCTTTTTGTTTTTTTTAAGGATGGATCCATGTCAGATCATTCGCACTTGAATTCTGACTGAATAAAAGTTTAAATTATTCGTTTAAATTACAATTATAAATTATGAGTCCACTGCTTCTTAAATACTCATCCATAAATTATGTAAGCTCTTTGCATAGGGGAGATTACTCAGCTGGGGGGGGGGGGTCATACGCCTCGAGTTCACTTATATCAATGCTTCCCAAACCTTCTGTACCTGCGTATCCCTTATTTTAGTGATGCTGGCGTATCCCTTCTCAGGAAAAAGGCAATTTGGGAGAAATTATAATGTTTCATTGAAACACGAATAATCATAAAGGTGTTTTATTTTTAACATTTGCTTTACAAGAAATTACAAACACGTGAAACATTATAATTTCTCCCAAATTGCCTTTTTCCTGAGAAGGGATACGCCAGCATCACTAAAATAAGGGATACGCAGGTACAATTATAAATTATGAGTCCACTGCTTCTTAAATACTCATCCATAAATTATGTAAGCTCTTTGCATAGGGGAGATTACTCAGCTGGGGGGGGGGGGTCATACGCCTCGAGTTCACTTATATCAATGCTTCCCAAACCTTCTGTACCTGCGTATCCCTTATTTTAGTGATGCTGGCGTATCCCTTCTCAGGAAAAAGGCAATTTGGGAGAAATTATAATGTTTCATTGAAACACGAATAATCATAAAGGTGTTTTATTTTTAACATTTGCTTTACAAGAAATTACAAACACGTGAAACGTTTTTAAATTATTAAATCCATTTTTAGTTCTACGAATCAAAACAAAATTTCACAATTTTTGTTTGAAACAAATTATTATGATTTTCCGATTGCATGGTTCGAAGTATTAGAATTTAAACTTTTAATGCAGACAGTTCAAACCTATTGGAAGGCGATCGTGCCGTTAATCAGACCTGGCCTTAACGGAGGTCAGTTAACACATTCCAAGAGACAGCTTTTGTTTTATCTTCCTTCAGATTTTTGAGTTATTAAAAAGATAATTAAGGTATTGTTGTCGTTTTTGCCAACTGCAGGCAAAAACGACAACAATAAACATAATCAGTAAAAAAAAACACGTTTCAATACCTCCAAACATCTTTTCGCGCGCACTCCTGAGGATACGTACCATGCTTTGTGAAGTGTATTACATACTAGACTCAAGCCATCAGGAGAAATGCCGATGGTGGAAAAAAAATTAAAAAATAGTTCACATACACGAAGTTGAAATTTGGAGTCCTTGCGATTAATTTTTGTAAAGCCTGCATACATCGTTAATATAGGCGCACTGACGTCTTCCATTGGAAGTTCCTGTTGGACACGATTAAACTAATCGCACCGACTGAAGTAACTTCCTTCCAATGATACTTTAGCTGTTCAGTAAGCACGATGGTGAACCTACATTGAGCGATGAAATTTATTGACTATCTAAAGGCATTCCCACATATTCACGGTAGGATTCGAGCGTACGACCGATTGATTGGTCGTACGCTCGAATACACTTACCCACTGAGGCTGACAATCAGTCAAAGTAGCATCTAACGGCTTCCTCGCAATTCCGTAATACTGTTCTCGGGTGACGAAATATGCTGCAGATGATAATAACTTGTGTACGGTAGATAAACCACTGTTCTGTGTTCTGTCGTTGTGATAATAAACGACGTCACTCTTCATGAATCCTGTTGCTTTTTTTGTGATTATTTCGGGATATTTCCCTAAGTGTTTGAATCGCCATGTTTAGACTACAAGTTTAACAGGAAAAGATGCATGGATTTATATTTATTAACATTATTATTTTGTTGTTGTCGATTTATGCCAAACAAGTTTATACGCCAGGTGTTTTATTTTTTTACAGACGACTCAGTTTCATACACAACCGAACATGCGTCTCGGTAGCGCAAACTTGGCGAGCGTTTGCCAAGTTTGTCTGCACGCGGAGTATATCTGTTGTTGGCATTAAAACCACCATTTCTTTTTTGCCAGGTTCCTAAAGTTGTAATGAATTTCCGTTCACAGCTTTAGTATATCTTAATATGCATTGTCACCTTTTGCAGACTGACTTTCAAATCATCTTGCAAGTGCGGGAATGACTAAGAAAAAAAAAGTGGGGGGGGGGGGGGACGTCGCGACGCTGTTTGATCCAGACCGACTAAAAGGCTCTTTAATGTAATGAATGACAGAAGGGAGAGGAACAGAAGTGGTGGAGGTTGTCCATGAATTGCGCAACGCCTTGGGGAGCGGAAACGAACATATGTGACAGAAGACTGAAGTCCTTTTCATATATAGACTTTGTGACGGAGGGGGGTCTAACAATCGGGGAAAAAGTTATGTAATTTATGGACGGGTACTTTTAAAGCCCTCGTGCATTTCTGAGTGCGGAAAATTTATCTACACTTAGGTACGTCACTGCAAGAAGAGATTATATAAACATGAAATGGCAACAATTATTGCTCACTTGGAGATGTCGAATTGCATTCATCAGGATGGATTTGTAACTTTGACGTACAAGAACATTATGACCATCATATTTTCAATGTTGCAGTCGGCCTGGTTAGCCGAGTGGTTATCGTATCCACTTTCCAGCCAAAAGGCTGCAGGTTCGAATCTCGCCGGGAGCATGGATGTTGGTGATTGTCCTACTACTAATTACCATATGTACTGCTGTGACTTGTGTCCTGGCGCACCTTTGTTCTTTGTGCAATAAAAAAAAAATCAAATCTAACTTGCATCCATTTAAACCTGTACAATAAATAATAAACGTATTAATATAAATTATTAACGTATAATTATTAAATGTAAATGATTAAAACTACATCTACAGATTAATAACTGATTTATATCCTAATTAGAACCTAATCGACGATAATTAAAAAGTACTCCATCCTATTTATTCGAAGTATTCTTTGAATAAATATTGAGTATTCTTGTTTTATCAGATGGCAAAATTAAGTACTGATAAATCTGCTTGTGATTCAGTGCGTTCATTTGATGTGAAACAGTGCACGACGAAAAAATCTTAATGGTATTAATTTTGTATAATATAAACAAACAAAAAATTTTTTTCACGGGAAGTTTGAATTTTATCAATGATTGGTAGAGAAAATCAAGACTCGTTTAACTTTCTGCTTCGGAATCCCGAGGGAAAAAAAATCGAATTTCCCTTTCATACTTCGTTTTCAAATTATTTTTTACTAAAAAAATAGTTTGCTATTAAATTAAATAAAAGCGTTCGCCACATGAACCTCCCCCCCTCTCCACACCTATGACGTTTTTTCCCTTTCAGTCGTTTCCGACGGTAGATGACTTTAAAAATCTCACCATTGCTTCTCCCCCCCCTGCCCCCCATTTTATCCGGGCTCGGGACCGGTATATGTGGCTGAGACATATTCGTGACTGTAATCCATGTGTGTTCACAGGACCGGTTTGCCTGTTCTGGGGAACGAAAAACACGAGTTTCCAGGTAAAACCCTCCCCCTTACCTCCGTATGAGGCCGGCTAACTCACCTTTCGTCGAAAGAGACCAGATAATTCCCACATCACTGAGGGGAGTCGAACCCCAGGTCTTTCCGACCAGAGGGCTTCGTCTATACTGACCGAGCGACGGAGGCTCCTTCCCACCTGTAACGTGTTCTTATTTGTTCGCTGTTCAGACTTGATGCTGAAGCCTGCATGTACGCAGTGCTAATGATAGATCCCGCAATAATAGAAGGAAATATAAAATCAGCTGCATCATAAATAGCGGCACTTCCGCATGTATTTAACATACTGTAAATACCTCTCCTCATAATGTAAAACAGTACTACATCTCCTAGGAGCTGTGTGTTTTTACATTATGAGAAAATATCAAGAATAGCGAGGGAGCTTGCTCCACCTTTGCAACGAGTTGCCGTGGTGTGGCACTACCAAGTGGTCACTTACGCTTGGATCCGCCGACAGTTCATCGGCATGCGGAACATAATAGTAGTTACGAAACAGAATTTTGTTTTCCCGCAGCAACTGGGATAATAAATTGCATCAGAGTGCAACAGAATACCCTGATGTAATAACCATCTTCTGGCATAATAACGTTTCTGATTACCGCAACAGTTACAAATCATCATGTGTTGTTGCAATATCAGTACATGCTAAAAGTGGGCTACGTTAAACCAAAACGGAACAGTACAGATGAAGAGTAGGAAAGATCTATTCATTGGGAATTTTATCAAAACGCATTCAGCCAAAACCGCTCCGATTTATACGGACGCGCGTATAAAACTTATGCAAATGAACTGAATCTATTGCTTGCTCAATGTTTAAACCGTTGATTGACGAGATTATCCAGAATGGAAGGATTATACTGCAGATCCAAACTTCGAATAATTCTAGGGGATAAAAATCCCTTATTGTTTTTCAGCGAGTAAGCGAAACTAAGATCGAAAACTACGATCTGAACGTTTCATGCCGACGAACTGTCGGCGGATCCAAGCGTAAGTGACCACTTGGTAGTGCCGTTCTAGCTACTCATTATTCTGAAATTGTGCACTTTAAAAGACAACGGATATGTGGCGCCCTACGTGGTTGCCGAATCATCAAACAGTACTGAATATTTATTTACAGAAGCTGATTTATTTACATTGTCGCCAATAATGAAAGAAAGAAAGAACGTTGATATCTTAAATTTGTGAATTTAAGGATCTGTCCAAGTACCGTAGATCAGTGACATAAAATTACAGGTCGATTTTGAACTTGCATTCATTCGCACCAACGTACTTGTTCGTGAAATATCTACACATTCCGATTTTTTAATAGCTTTTTCGATCTTCTAAAACTTTGTAAATAGAAACACCCTAGAAAAGAAATCGAAAACGCAGTCTCTTCTCGCATTGCGACGAATACTTGCAACAAACTCAACTGCCCAGTTGCAACTTCCTGAACAGACTTCCGATATTTCCCAAATGGCTGGCCGGATATTAATGTGTTTTAACTTTGTTTCAAGAACCAAAAGCGTTTTTGCAAATGTGCTTCACTGACTTGCACTTATCGTCTCTGAACCATATGAAAAGGCTACCGTCATTTTACGGTAGCCTTTTCATATTACATAAAGAAACTTTTTGTCCAGAGAAATTTATGATGCAGCACAGCTACTGCGGAACAGTTATTGCCAGTTTAGTTCCATCTGCAGTTGAACGGCACTGATTTTGGCTGATATGTTAGGGAGGATAATTTAGTGGTCTTCGAATAGTTTAATAATCTGAATGTAAATCAAAGCCTGTAAAAAATTTAAAAAATAAATAAATAAAAAATTCGCTTACTAACCGTATCTTACGCGAAACTCCGACTCCAAATCCCTACGAAGAGCAATGTTGTTTCAATTTAAACATCAAAGAAATTTTATTCCATTTAGAACCATCTTTTTCAGCAGATGAAGTGAGTAGATTTTTGTATTTATAAGTCACCTTTCTTTTCTTAAGTTACGTTACGTCTCTCTCTCTCTCTCTCTCCTAAAGTAAAACATAACCGTTTGGTGATAATCTACGGTTTCCGGTTCTTCCTCTTCAAAATCTTTGTGCGGTCTTGCAGTGCCGTCTAATAAAATTTCTACTCAGCAAAATTTGGCTGAATGCCAGTTGACTAAACATCAGCTTGCAGTAAATGAAAAAGAGCTGGATTTGCAGCGTGTTTTGATCAAAAGGATTATAAATTTGCAAACAAGAGAACCCACTTAAAACCTTCCTACTGTAACGTGCAGTTAAGCTGGGGTTCGTTGTATGCAAAATTCATACTTTCTGTTAGCTATTTTTAATCAATCCATTTTTTTCTCTCTCTCTAAATAAACGGATACGACAATCGTGGAAATCTTTTTCCAGTTGTGTTGTCTTTTGTAACATCAAAATGATGAAAAGCATTTCAATCAATGAATCCCCCCCCCCTTTTTTTTTAAAGTAAAATACTTAAAAAAAAGGGATTTATGGACTTATATCCAACATAATAGGAAATGATTTTTTCTCCTCAGCTGTTGAACTGAATAACTAATTGCACGCGCACTCCTCCATTACCACATGGGGAATTGTGAATGAATCGTTTTGGGATCTATTAAGTGGTCTATCAAGAACGTGTTGAGCCCTATCGAACATGCTTTAGCCAGCACGTGTCTGCCGCGTGCTTACGAACTCCAGCGTACTGTGAATGATTTATTCATGGTGGCGCTCCTCTGCGGCTGGCTTAGTTCGTGACCGGTACCGAAGAATATACAGTATTGCAAATAAGAGGGAGGGAGGGAGGGGGGGGGAACTCAAGGACGGTGACTCTCCCTCGTGCTTCATTAAGTTACGTACACCACGTGGGGCGCTCGAACCCAACGGCATACTGATGACTGCCATTAAACTTAGCATGGGTCGTCGACGAATTCTTGGTGTAAACGTAAAGCACGGTTGATGACTGCTCGATTTACCCCTGGTAGCCAAGAGGGCGTACTCGCAGTGAGAGAGTTGTGATCATCGGAAGCGGGTGCCGAGATTGTGGGACACTACATAAAAAAAGAGATAAGGTGTATAAAAAGTTTAAAAAAATACCCGCGCAATCAATATTCTGAACACAGTTTCAAGTACTATAGAAATCTAATACCCTATAGATTAAAAGAAAGTAAAAACGAATATTACAGAAATGAATTCCTAAAATGCCAAGGGAAACCCCAGAAAAGAATGGAAGTTTATGAATAAATTGATTGGCAAAGATATACACAAACAAACAATTCCCATACTTAAAGATATCGATAGGAATAGAGAAAATGGAGACAGAGGATTAGCTGAAGAATTCAATAATCACTTGCCACGGTCAGTGAAAGCATTTTGAAATATGCTAAAAACACCCCTCAGAATTGTACTTCCAAGAGAATCGATAACTCCATATATCTTTCCTCTCTCGTGAAAACGAAATCAAAAGTATTTTAGCTAGCTAAAAACAACCGAAACTTCAGGATACGATGTTATTAACACTAGAATTGTTAAACATTTTAAACTTATCACTGATGACAGGCACGTTTCCATCGGATTTTTAGAAGGCGTTAGTTGTACCTATTTATAAAAAGGGAAACAAAAATAACTTAAAAAATTACAGACCTCCTTCTACCGGTCTTTTCGAAGATATTAGAGAAATTGATAAAAATTAGACTCATGAAATTTTTGGACAAAAACAACTTCTTTTCAAAGAATCAACTTGGGTTCAGGCAACAGTTTAGCACAGAACATGCTTTACTGAACTTCACAAACACGAAGCTTTTGACACTGTATCACATGAAATTTTAATAAAAAAAATTAGAAGTCAAATTCATGTTAAACTGGTTCAAAAATTACTTAAATGCCAGATCACAAATTATAAAAATAAACAACAGCTATAGCAGCTCCAGAACAGTAGACTGCAGTGTACCACAAGGATCTGTCTTAAGACTAATTTTATTTAATATTTATATCAATGACTTCTGCAATCTTAAACTAAACAATAAAATAAATGTTTTTGCAGATGATACAGTACTAATGCAAACCATAGTGAATGCTGATCTTTTAAAAGTAACAAATTGGTTCCAATCAAATAAACTCAGTCTGAATGTCTCAAAAACTAAATATGTAAATTTTAATTTGCGAAATACAACAGGCAAAATGAACTTCGTTGCGCAATTAATTTTGCATGATTGGAATTGCAGGACAAATTCAAATTGCAATTGTGAGGGAATAGAAAAAGTCAATGTAATAACTTACTTGGGATTAAAAATTGATGTTAATTTAAGCAGGAAACCGCATATTACCGATGTCGTAAATAAAGTAAGGATTATGTTAAACAGACTTTACTACCTAAAAATTCTTAAATTTAAATATGCTAAAAATATTATATTCTGCCTGGATTCAAAGCACAGTACAATATGGTATATTAAGTTGGGGAGGGATCTATTGCACCAGCTGATACCTTTTAATTTCGACTCACAATAAAGTAATTAAAATCTTAACTAGAAACAAATACAAGGATACTGCAATGTGTAATAAATACGCCATACTAAACATACTATTCCTTAGATATTTATACGTCTATAGGGTACTGCTCTGCTATTCAAAAAAACAACGAATACGTAAATATCAAACAAAATGCTTTCTTAGTGGATATAAGGGCCTAAAATATATAGTTCCTAAAGAAAATAAAGAAGCAATACACAAACATTATACTTGTTTAGCGTCAAAAATATTCAACACACTGCCTTTAACAATAAAAAATGAAACTAATCCAAACAAATTCAAAACTCTAATCAAAGAGTATTTATTTTCCCACAGAAATGAGGAAGCGCTGTTCAAAATAATAATATAAATGATTGGTTTTTGCATATTAGTATTAAAAAGATACTGTTTCAGGTGTAAAATGTAAAAAAATGTAAATGCTATTTAACTACTTGATTTTATTTTGTTCCTAATTAATTTTATGCTTTGTAACTGTAATACTCTCAGTACATATTAACATGTTTCCTGTGATTTTATTACTATTATATTATAATAATATGTACAGGGTGTTCGGGATAAATTTGACATATTTATAATTAATTATATTTTTCCGTAAGTTACATGTATTAACACACACTTCTCTTCATTTAAAAGTTTGGACCCTTCTTCATTCATATACAAGATGTCAGAAAGGATGGATAGCTGGAACCCACCTGAATCATGGAAGAGAATAACTTGTATCATGATGATTCGTGCCCGCCATCAAAATAAGGATATTACGACTGCTGCCCAATGCTCCCTGAATACAGTAAAAACAATCAGGCATGAACTAGAGACTTGCAATGGTGACTACGAGGATGTAGCAAGAAGAAAGATCCCTAGCAGACGATCTGATTGCGTTCGTACAGCAGAATTCCTCGCAAATCTGCAGGAACAGGTGTTGAAGAACCCTGGCATTGGAATTCGGGCTTTATTCGTGGAGTTGCTAACTGTAGTCAAGCCCTGGATAACAAGGGTAGCCAATGGTAGGCCGTATGTATGGCAGCAGGATTCGGCCCCTTGCCACACCTCTGGGAAAAGTCAAAAATGGTTGTCTGAAAATTTCTACGACTTCACCAGTCCAAATGTTTGGCCTCCAAACTCCCCAGACCTTAACCCCATGGATTATTTTGTATGGGGCGCAGTTGAAAAAGACACCAATCGCACTTCTAGTAATACAAAAGCCCAGTTAATGGATAAAATTGAAACAGTTTTTGCGGCCCTTCCCAGGGAGACTGTAGCATCAGCTTGTTCGAGGTTCCGAAGCAGAATTGAAGCTGTGATCGATGCTAATGGTGGTTATTTTGAGTAAATCTTGTTGATAGTATTGTAATTAACTCTGCCTGTAATGTTTTTTTTGTCAATTCATTAAATTTAATAGATACAAAGAAGATTTTCTTTTTCCTTACGAAACTGTCAAATTTATCCCGAACACCCTGTATATTATATGAATGCACATGTGTATATAATGATAATTCATTACATAACTTTTTGTAACTTTATGCATATCGTAACCTGGACGAGCTGTTGCTCTTAGGTTACACATATGATTATTCAAAATTTGTACTAGAATTTGAAGCTTACAATAAAAAGCATCTACCTGTCTTTCTTTCTTTGTTCCTTGGCAACTGTTTCCTGAAACTCATAAGAAATAGAGGAGGGGTAAGAAATGATAATATCAACTTACTAATACATTATGGTAAACTGTAATTTTGTGAACAGAATTCTTTCCCATTTTTGGGTCTCAAGATCTGCTTTTGCATTTTCTTCATTAGAAATTACCTATTTCTGTTAACGATTCAATAAAAGGTACGTTTATATTCCTTTTGGCAACCATTTTCATCCGGAGAATTAAAAACTATATTAAAAAGCATATTCTTTGTTTGTTTGTGTGTAAAAGAGATAATTACGGCATAACTGAGCAAACTTCAATAGGGACGATGTAAGATTTCCATTTTGCTAAAGGATCTTCATATAAGCCTGTGTGTATTGTATGCTAGATATTTTTGAAGTCTGGGTGTCACGGAGGAATGAATTATTCCTTTTCCAGAATATCAGTATAGGAGAAAAAAAAGATTTATCACTGTATCATTGTATTAAATTTTCTTGTATATGTAGAAAGTATTTTACCTTGGGTATAATAAATGTTAAAGATTAAGCTATTTTAAACCTGGGTGTGGGGTCACCTAGACTTGCAATACTTGCAGGTGCAAACTTGACTTACTTGTCTGTTTGCTTACATGGGAAATGGAGTAAAACATGTTTAAACTAGCTTGGTACATTTAACATTTATTATACCCAAGGTAAAATACTTTCTACATCTATTTCTCATCCTGAGATTTTTATTTAATAAGGTTAAAACACCTTATTGGTAACTTGTCCTGGTAAAATACTTATAAGCTCTGTATTACTTAACCTTGGTATTCCTAAGCCTGGCTCCCACTGATGAGACCTCAATGAAGGTCGAAACCGGTCTGGGTAGTGGCCCCATTGCCTTTAATACATAGCATCATACATCTCCTCCAGGAGATGTGCTTTGCATTAAGGGTAAATATTAAGAATAGTGATCAGAGCTTAACCACCTTTACCACGAGTTGCCTTGACTTGCACTGCGTGTGGGGTCAGTTAGACTTGCAGGCGCAAACTTGACTTACTTGTCTGTTTGCGTACTTGGGAAATGGAGTAAAACCAGGTTTAAAATAGCTTGGTATCTTTAATTATATATATATATATATATATATATTATTTGAGAGCAAAACACTGCGCCCACAAGATGTTAGATAATATAAATATTGAAGTGTATGTTATCAGATATTGAGCCTCGTTTTACGTATTTATATATATATATATTGCTTCGAGATTTGTTTTTGCTTCCAGTTAGTGACAGAACGAGAACAAATAAGCAGTTTTTTTCGTCTATTCTCGTGCGATATGAAAAGATATACGTGCGAGTAGCGCCAAAGCGAAAAAGAGGTGCAATAAAACCGCTGCGGTGACGTGCGCGCATTACAAGTTGTACTTAAATGTACAAGTAGACGTATGACGTCATGGTCCAGCTGTGAAACATATTACCACTTGGAAAGCATGCGAAAAGCTCCATAAAAGTGGTTCAGCTAAGGGAAGAAATTTTACTGCTTCGTGAAATGAAACCACCAATGTGGTTTTAGTGATTCAAGAGCACTAAAAAACAATCGCAAAGGGATTCGAACCCACCGCCTGTTGATTGGAGAACTGATACGTTAATCTTTCCGCAAACCAGTTTGTGTTATAAATTATTTAAGATCGTTACAGAGATATTTCGCCTCTAAATTATTGTTTGGAGAATTTTTTTTGACGTGTGATTCGCACCCGTGAAAGGCTATAAAGCTATTGTACGTCTCGAGCCCCTTTGTTTCCAATACGTAGAAATGGTGGTCTCGCAACAGGCGATGAAATTCACCTGTCATCTAAAGACACTCGCAGAATACCCGTGCCCAGTGGGAAGACCCAAATCCCTTAAAATATATAAGTGCAGCATCTTATTTATTTTATTATTAATAATATTTTGACGAGCCGTATAGATTAATTACGGAAAACAAATCTTGCAGATATTCTCTTTTCATTGAGTCGTGGCTGATTTAATTGTCTGTGATTAGGTATCGAGCCATAATTGAGAAACACTGTTCTGTATCCTTCATAAATAAATATATATACACTCATAAATGTATATGCACTGATTTATTATGGATGTCGTCTTTTGTGCTTCAGAACTGTGTGCTGTTTTTTTTTTTTTTTTTTAATTTTTATTTTTAAGTTGTCATTTATTTTGTTTCTTAGCTGACTGTATTAGTGGTGTCCTTTTTAAATCTCAATGTTTTGCTTTCTAGGTATCTCTCTTATACGAATCTGAACTTCTGTCTGACTGTTACAGTCTGCTGGATGTCGCTTACATCTCCATTTGGAAGCGGGTAAGTTCACTTAGTGCACACTGCAAAAGTTCTTTATGCGTACACCAAATTTTAGAAACGTTACAATTCTGTAGCAGTACTTTTGACACGATGTAGGGACTTTTTCCTTCTCTTTTTTTTTGCAATTTAAAAGAAAATGCTTTACCGTCCCGGCGTAATTTGAAATCGAAGACGAAAAACATTTTGATAATTAGGTCAGTCTATTATGTATTTTTCACACACACATACAAAAAAAACATAACTGGAATAATTACGCTTATTATGCTCCAGTAGCCTGTCATATCAGCTAGGTCTTTGAAAAATTATTTAATGGACAAAGTTCGAATTTTTCACAAAAAAGTACATGTTATAAAAATCATCATCATAGTAATAATAATAAAATAAGTCCATAAAGAACAAAATGGTGAATAAGATAAAGAACTCTGATGATACATGTTTACTGGAGATTTGATTATAGAAAGAACTGGAATATCCGTAGGAATATATCGACCATTCGAAGACATACTTTCATTATCAATCCTCAAGCACAAATATGACGAAAACACTGATTTTTTTTTAAGCGAATCAATCCCATCTGCTCGTCTTCTGAAATGCTTAGGATTGTCCCGTACAGCTGGAATTTTAATTACTGTCTCATTCCGGAATTTAGAACTTTTCTGGAACTCCATCTGACGCTTTTTATGTGCGTTTTGTTTCAGATCTCCTTCCGATTGGAATCTTAAATTAGGCATCTGCGAATGCATTGCTGTATTACCATATTTGGTTCTGGAAAGAGACCTTCATCGATTTAATGTAAAGTGTTCACCGTTTTCTGTCTCAATTTCATCTTATGTTGCTCTGCTCTCTTTTCTCTACACTGTAGATTTTGAAAACCTCGTTTATTGTTGATCCAATAGCGTACTTCGGAGTGACACAAACCAGATAGATTTGCTGTTCGGACAATGAGATGTCGAACTATGATGTCGAAAACCATCGAGACATTAAGAACCGCAGTACCTCCAACCGGGATGCATGTCAACCGTATGGTTACGTAAGAGACTTCTTCCACATCACACGCATACACTGGTCAGCATCATAACGAAGGACAGTGACTTGACCTCGTATCTAAGCAATCATTTGAACGAAGACCATTGTCGAAGTTGTCAGAGCTTCACTAAATCAGTTTGTGTTATTGAATTCAGTGAGTTAACACTTAATAATTACTGATGAAGAATAGTAAGTCATCAAAAAAGTACGAAGATAAGTGCATTTCCTCTCAGTACCGTCCTGAACAGTGTTTTTTTCCCTTCTTGCTAATCCCCCAGCTTCTTACTTCCTCCCCTCCCCCCTTTATTTCATTGCAGTTGTGTGCTAACTTCTGGTCATCGATGTCTCATCATCGAATCATCGATTTTGCAGGGGGGGGGCGGATTTCAAGCGAAAAGCCATTTCAGTCGAATCATCAGTATCAGAAATTGGAGGAGACAGTGGTGCATTCGAAGAACACTTTGAAGGAAATGCAATGCATACTTGGATATAGAATACGCAAGTTGCGCGAATTAAGAAGTTTGGTTAAAAGCTATTATAGATTAACGTATTGTACTTAATGTACTTATGGTTGTTGTATTACAGAAAATTACACTGATTAAGGATGGTTTGGGTTCGTATATTTGTAACTTTTTAAATAAAATTTCAAATATATATGTGGTGGTTTGGAATTACGACCCAAACAGTACAGACCAGCGCGTATATTGCGTTTGTTGTTCTGGCTGTTTTGCGAGAGGAAATTTTCGAGTTTCTAAGTTAAAAACCTTTTTCTTTAAAAAAAAAAAAAACACCTGTAGTTTTTTTTCTAGTTTTGGTGTCCAATTACATATAAGGAAAAAAAATGTTTCGTGTCAGCGGAGCAGCAAATAGAACAGAAATAGAAGTTGCAATTCAGCGACCGTCTCTTAACATGTTCATCATACTCGTGTTCACAACATCTCATAATCAGCGTCAAAGTACATCTTTTATGCTAAGTGCGAGCTCTTTATATCCTTGTTCAGTCTCTCGTGTTCAGTGTGATTGATAAGTGGTTCTCCGCAGTTGTGGTCCCTGCTTGAATGCAACCATATGATATCGCATTTCTTGGCTTAACTTTAATGTTTCTAAGTCAACCGTTTTCTCAATATACTCATATATTCTTTCTCTTCATAATAAACTCTTCATATACTCTCAGATGGCAAGTGTTTTTAGATGACTCTCTGTGTGCGCGCACACATCTGTCTGTAGTGTGAAGTGCTGCTTCTGTAATATTATCATTGCCTCTGATAGCTTTCTGTTGTTTTATCCAGTCTGTTTTTTATTCGACTCCGAACCACAAAACCTTATAGTATATTAGATTCCTTGGTGAGATTTTTTTTTCTTTTGCATGTATTTATATTTATTTATAAATATAAATACAACTTTAATGCCGAATGCGGAAACTCTATTCTAGAGAGTAAACATGGAATTTCTTCAGGCCTTTCGTAAGTGAGACGATCAAATTAATCTTGTAAAGGCATTTCCAAACGCCAGTGCCCACAACCGAAATGGCGATAACAAATTTTTGTTGTTTATTTACAGTTTTCCCATCACCACCACCCAGGATGTCTGTACAAAGTATGTAAATTTTTTTTTCACTCGTTGTTTCTAGCTATATGAATCCGTAATATTAGATTTTTTCCCTTCAAACTTCTTCCCCCACTTCGGAAACTGAGTTGTTCATCCATAAAATTCCGAATATAATTTTTTGCAGATCACTTTCGGATTCAGCAAAAATTATTTGTTCATCATATTCGCTTGTCACCTCAGTAGAACCAAATAACCAAATCAATTTTCTTCTTCGTGTAGTATCCAAGTTTCTAAAAATGCGTTCCTGTCTGATCGTCTGTTTTGCGTCTTGACACGCATTTCATTGAAATGTATACGCATAAGTGGAAGAATTAATGCAAATGCGCCTGTTTTCTTATTTTAGCCAAACCTACCGCTAAATGTATGCTTATCGCATGCGTTTTTAGTAACAATAATCGTACCAAAAAAAAAAAAAAAAATCAGTTAGGGTAATACTAATTTGGCGCATGCGCGCGCACAGGGTTTCTTATTATCCTTATCGTCACGTTTTAGAAAAATCTCTTCATCGTGTAAATATTTCCTTCAGATGAAGAACCTTCTACGTTGTTATGGAATTTGCATTCCAAATTTTTTCTCAGTTACACAAACACCTGATTAATATTTCCACAAAATTTTCGCTGCAACTACCAAGCGTTGGAAAAAATTGCCAAAATATGCAATTTATTGTCAGCGTGCGAACGAAGACCCGTGCCCTCAACTTCCTCTCATTGTAAAAGAGTTGGGTGTGTCGGAGGGGGGGGGGGGGGAGTTCGCATACGTTTTGAATGGAAGGACACTCGCATCTAAGTGATTATCTCGTACTCTGTAGAAATTAACACTGCAAAATTGCATTTTTTTATTTATTTATTTTTTTACTTTAATTGGCATTATGACCCTTAATTTCCTTTTGGGATTAAAAAAGCAAATAAACAGAGCAGAATAAAGGAAAGAATGAAACTGCAAAGTAAAAGAAGTTTGTCATATATGCTCTTATTGTCTGCTTATTTATTCGGCATGTAGCACAATAATTTGTAGAGACAAATTACAGTTCAATAGAATAATGCAAATCCAAGTAACAGAGTTACAGTGCCATATACACGATACAGGTTAACGTAGAAAAACGCACTTGTAGTTTTTATTTGAAATCAGCGCATCCACCCAAGTTTCAAGGTAGTATATCAATCTCGTATTCAGTGGCGTCACGTCAGTGTAAGGTCTCTCATTGCGTTAAGCAATGAACATTCGATAAACACCACATTCGATCTAACAGTACAAGTTAATCATCGTTAGGACGTTTCCTCAGCATAATCTTAAACTGTGAAAGATCATTTCCCACGTAAAATATCTCTTTCCATCATTTCTAGCAGGCTCTTTCCTTTTCTCGTATCGCAGGTTAATGTTTGTATTTATTTATATGAATGAAAGTCAATATTTTGTATGCGTATATCAGATAATCTTGTATTTCAAGTAATACAATATCTACAAGATATATCTCATCCTTTTTTTGCCGTTAAAGTGCTTGCATGCGCCTTATATATAATGTGCATCGCGAACATCGAAGGGCCGCGCTTTCACGCTCTTAAAATTCAAAGTCATTCTCTGCGGAGAGAATTGTCGTGTGCAATAGAGGACGGCGCCCCTTTGGTCCACATACGGGTGTGTCTCAGAGACGCAAACTAATAGTGAAACGCCTAGAATTTTAAGATGCTGTTCCACTGAGCAGTCACAAACCGAATGATTTTGTTGTCGCATCGGTAGAGCTAACGTTATTCTTCACTCGCGAAAGAATTTTCTGTCCGCCGGAAGACTTTTCCTGTTGTACCTGTTGGAATTTGCTTTAGCTTTGTTATGTCGCTGATTACGAGGCAACACAAATAACATTCACTCTTTTCAGGTGGCTGATCGGCATTTGCTATGCCTTCAATACGTTTGTCCGAACGTCAGTAGTTTCAACAAAATAATCAGCGGGCTGCTTTTCTTAAGTGTTATCAGAATGTGATTTATTTTGTGGCTTTCGTAGATCCGCATTGAAATTCAAAGGATATTCTCATCACGTGGACTTCTTTGTGATTATAGGGTAATGTACATATTGTAGCACTGACACTACATAAAAGCGTGCCAAAAAATAAAATTCCCCCCCCCCCTTTATTTGCCGGACACCTGCAATTGATAATGGCTGTTAAACCCTTTGCGTCAAAGTAACAAAATTTTGAAATGAGGTTTACGCATTACAATGTTGAAGAATGTCCTTATAATAAATATACCGAGCTGGAGACTTATTTATCCTTTGGCTGGATTGGGTAGTTAAAGTTTTGTCCAAAGCATCTGAGGTTATGAGAGTATTACGTCTGTTAAATATACGTACTTTCGGCTGGTTAAATAACGTGGGTTTCCCGAAGGAAATTCCTGTCACTTCCATGTGAGGCTAACTAATCTTCAGTTGGAAATCCCTTATAAAGATTTCTCGCGTTCCAGCTCCAGACAAACGAACATCCTCAACTGCGCTAAAGACGCTCGTTAATCTTTTTAGTCACGTGAGTAATGATCTGAAACACTGCGGAAACAGAGTGGATTTTCATCATACAGAATTCGCTGCTAGCGCAATGCAAAATGTCCACTTTTACTCGACTTCTGGAATGCCGTTCTTGGGTATCGAATGTTTATACATATTTCCGATTTGAAAAGATTTGCAAAAACGATCTCCAGTTTGTGAACGCCTCCCCCCCCCCCACCTTTTGAGTTTGTTCAAAATTCCTTTTCTTAGTGCGATAAAAGAATAAAGTTGCACATCGGTGTAAACTGGAAATTCTGTTATTATTTGAGAGCTACATAATCCTGCTATAGAGCATGTAAATATTATTTTTTAGTTGATATGAAACAGTTCTCTGCTATTCCAAACATTACTGTTCCCGTAGTAAAGGCTTCCTTCGTTGCATCCTATATACACTCTCTACAGTTTCACAAATATTCTGGGTGTCTCGCTCTCTCTATCCAGCTTCCAACAACCAACTCCACTACGTTATAGTAACAGAATTAGATTCTATGCATTTAACTTTGTTTTTATGTCTTATGGTAAAACTATATAAAAATAGATCGCTATTGAAATTCTTCTTCGCATGCGCTCCTTTATAGACAAGACCGCCTTTAATTTTTTCAAGTCGCCAAACGTGTCGCACTAATGCGAAAATTCATAACAGTAATATATCTGTAAAGGTCGCCTTATTGGAGGCTTCTTTGCAGGTTTTTATTATTATTATTTTCCAATAAACAGAATCATTCCACTAAAGAAAAAGTGACGATTTTCATAACAATTTTATAATTAGTAAGATTTAAATGCGTTTTGCTTGTCGTCGGTTATAGTCCCCAATCACGTCCGAATCTTTACTGTTCTCACCACTGTTACCATCCTCCGAACGGGTCATTAATGACACTAGGCTACTGGCTAGGTTGGGTTGGTTTGTTTGAAATTACAACGGAAACAACTAGCGTACGAAACTACTGTTAATTGCGTGTGTTTATAGGAAGCTAACTTCCTTATTCCACAAAACAAACCAGATTTTGGGAAAGTTGAAAAATCCTGTAAGTTCCTTTACGAGAAGGTTAACTCGTCTTCGGTTGAACATCATTATAAAACGACTCGCATGCGCAGTAGTCATTTCGATAAACCCTTGCTTTTAGTCCCGCAGCAGTCAATGAATTGCGCTTCGGTAGTGATGTGATACTAAATCTTGAATCTCAGCTTGGCATGAACGCCCACATGAGAACATTCAAGAGGTCCTACGAACTGTCGAGGGAATCGACAGAAAATTTATTTCGGTGTGTGTGTGTGGGGGGGGGGGGATTGAAATGACATGATACCAAGAAGTGACTGTTTCACAGAGCAAGAAAAAAAAGTATAGAAAAACTTTAACTCGAAATCGAGGAAACCCCAGTAGTAGTTTACCATATTAGGTACCGCCGTCGGATTTTCAACTCTTTTTTTTTTTTTTTTGTGATAAGAACCGGGAGTGCATTTTATTCACGCGCGCGCGCTTGCATTTACACACACACAGGCACACAGAGAAAAGTTTGTGATCATCTTGTGGCTGCTATTAACTGTTCTTCCAGTACAATAACATTACTCACCCCCCCCACACACACACACCCCGTAAAATGTCATCACTTATCGATGAGTAAGCGGGACAGTTTTCCCAGTTGTATTAAAAAAAAAAAAGAAGTTCCGATTCACAAAAATGTAATTACAGAACAGACTATTTCTGCTGCAGTAATCTGACAACCCACTTAGCCTGGTGTTCTGCTTCCAGCTTCAAAATGTGTGTCACTTACGCAAGGTGAAAGTCAAAAAAAGTTTGTGAACGTTGCGCCTGTTATGAAATGCAGATGTTAATTAAACTACTCGTTGATTATTTAAATGAAATAAGATGGTACGCATAACTTCATGACGCGACCTCAAACTTCGACCAAGGTGATCATTAGAATTCTCAAGTTTACTTCTCACTTGCGTTTAAACTCCCAGTATTCAGCAGAAACTCGCAATTTTCTCGTTAGAGAACACTAGCAATAGAGCACAAATTCTTAATCGCAGAGCCGCAAAATAGTGCACCCACGGAAAATTATATATCTCCCGGTCCTCACGCGAACGTTGATTGCGATCAAACCATTTAGCGAGTAAACTTTCAAAAGGTCACGGGTACGCGATAGATTTGGGTTAAGAAACTGCTATGTAAATTAAGGAGGGCTGGAAGGGACATTTAGTGCTTTCCAGCAAATGCAAATGACGTCATGTTGTGAATGCTCCGCATCGCGGTTGATTGCAGTTAATTATTTATGTAACAGCTTCAAGTAACTCAGTACAATCAGAATAAATTCTGAACAGTTAATTGCATAAGAGTGTGAAAATTAAATCACAGGAAATAGACGCAGTTGAAATGTTTAGTAAGTTACGTAAGCAGTTTCATAAGTATGCTTACAACATAATGTGTGCACCAAAATGCTGTGAAATTCCCAAATAAATTCAATAAATTTTTAAAAATTGTGCTTATATTGTACCTATATATTCCTTAATCCCATATTTAAACATAAAGTCGACTTCGTATTCTAATTTAACGTATAGCAGTGTTTCATTAACTTTCGAAGTTACTCCGGTGAGAACGATGTTTTTTTTGGTTTTTTTTGTGCTTATATCATGAGAACTGTTTGGCGACGATGCGTCTTTTCTTTTTTTTTTTTTTTTTTTTTTTTTTTTTTTTTTTTTTTTTCCCATTTCAAAAAGGATAGCAAGTTCGGATAAAAAAACATATTGCTTACTCAGAGTATATTTTTGTTGGTTCTAAATTCTTATTCAAAAAATTTTGAAAATTCAATTCCTTGCAATTTTTGTCGAATTTCTTTTGTTCTTCTGAAGACGACTGTTTTAGTTGAAACGGCTCCCACACGCTAAGATTTATCCATTCATAATCACCATTCTTTAAGCATATTGTGAAAGAATGAGTTGTCTGTAGAGATTTTTGCTAAGTTTCAGTCATATGATAAGAAGCATCAGTTGGTTAAGATCTTACGGACAGCATTTCGGGTTTCATTTTTATTAGCAATTGTCTGTTTATTGGGTTGGCTTTATATTTCGTCATTCCCGTTCGGATTTTGGCTCATTTTCATTTTATTTATATTATATGAGTTACTTTTCATGACAGTGGGCTTTTCATATCAAAAACAGAAGTAATTAAGCCATCCGACAACCTGGAATTTCCTCCCATTAACCTTCAAAGATGTAACAAGGCTTCTGTTCTTAATCTAAAAGTAATTGTATCTTATGCCTTGATCGTGTTTGTCAGGTAGTAGCCAATGAGGAAGATGATGTAAGGGTGCTCCAACAAAACCCTAAGCTTGATATATTTACATGTTTCAAAAACATTTTTGTTTTTATTTTTGACGCAATAAAAACGAACTAAATAAATAAGAAAATATTCCTTGTCCACTATTACAAACAAAGCAAAGATAATTTTCTCTGCATTTATTTTCATTAGGCAACTTCTTCTTTTTTTTTTTTTTTAAGTCGGCTCTTTCGTAGTTTGAATAAATTGTATTCAGTGACACGAACAAAATCAGAAGATGGCTCATGCGATTTCCCTTGTGGCTTTGCATCACGATCGATCCGGCCCTCAACACTGCGCAACCATGATTTTAACGACTTCAAATCCACATATGTGGGAAATTGCTCTGGTTTGATGGTAGATAATTTTCATCTCTGTGTGATTCCACCCTCTTATGGAAAATTTAGGTGTATTTATTCGCTAGAATTTCCTGTTTATTTAAACCATAGCGTACCCACGTTTCTGAAAAAGTGTTGTAAGTGTACAACCTTTTCTGGACGCACTGGTCATAATATTACATTAATTACAATTTAAAATAGTTTTAATTTTACCATTGCACGGACTTCTCCAAGTTGCCGATGATAACAAATAATTTTCTTAAAACGGTAAGATGTTTTGTTTAAAAGGTACATCCTATACAATGTTCCCTCTACGCTGTGCTTGTGCGCAGCTGCGCAGTGACTGAGATGCTCCCACGTGCACTGACTAGTTGCCGCGCAGAGCTGAAATTTTCTTTTAAACATTCTTTTTGTATATTATAAAAAAATTCAAATACTGCGCATTTGTTAGGGCGTGTAAAATATTTCTGCTCAGAGTAGTAGCAGGTCCGCGCAGCTGATCTACGGGTGGTACAGTATTGGTTTAATTTTCTGGCTCGCGCGTACTTGCTTATTTCAAATAACTGCTGCTGTTGTGAACGTAGGGTGGAAGAGGAATGCAACACGCCGTTCATGGCTTGGTCCTTTTATAATTGCTATGCACACATCTAAAAGTTATGTTGTTTGTAGGTTAACTTTAGAGGATGCTTCCGAATATCACAGTGGATTCCTTGAAGTGACATTCAAACCATCGTTCAGAAAAGAATATCATCGAAACTTTTCCAAGTACTTTTATTTGCTTCTGACAAATTGCATGTTTCGTGAAACCTAATTTGACAGCGGATGGAGATTGTTTTTTCGCTTCTATCTTAAGGGTGAATTTTCCAATGATGATTGCCTCGTGTTGATCAAAACTCATTTCGCCAATAAGTGAGGGATGCTGTCTCACCATCTGAACAGTGATGCTTTTTTTTCTAAATAATGACATCTAAGATATCTTGTTTTAATTTCCACAATGTATTCAGATATCGGTATGACTGGAAAGAAGTAATACCCACGTGTTAAAACGTTTAAAATGCCAACAGATGCTACGTTTGCAATCTAAAGCTGCTCAGAATAATCGAGGTATCCGTTAAAAACTACTCTAAAAGAAAGCCATACGTTCATTTACCAGATCCAATTTTTTTGACTGTTAGAACATCGTAAAACTAAATTGACCATAATTGTTCAATTAAACGCACAGGCTTCAATAGAAACTGGCATGATGAAGTTTCTGTTACTACGCCCACGAAGATCCAGACCTTCATCCGCTTACTCTATTAAGGTATTTTTGTCTTTTAACGGCTCCTGTTGTCAGATTGATCTGCTTGCTGTGCAATGAGTAAAAGTAAATCCTGATTTACCGCATTAAAAATCCTGCTTCCTGTAACCCATGTCACTTGAATTAAGTGTTCTTCGTGTTATGTGACCAGATTCAAACAGTTTTTTTTTTTTTTCCCAAAGTACGCAGATCACGGTATTCTTCCTACTGTGCTATGGGAGCCGTTGTTTATGGGGGAGGGGAGGACGTTTGCCCTTTCCAGCTCTCAGTTGCTGTCCATAATCTCTAGTGTACTTTGAAGAATGACGCTTTTTTTTTTTTTACCCCACCCGCAAATCAATAAATCAGTCTGAAAATGCAATCAGTTTAACAAAAATATACTTCATGGTGAGATGTAGTGGAAATGGAATTAATAGGCGAAATGGCCTCCTCCCGATCTGCGCAACAAACCTACACGGAATGTCAGGACTTTCTGGAGGTGTCAAGAAATAATTGCCGCAAGCAGTATGCTGTGGTGGTTGTCAACTCAGCCTCTTCACCTAAAGCTGAGTTGGGATGCTTTCAAATATGCGATGCGCATCTGCTCAAATTCCTCATCTTTCAAATCTAAACATCACCTCTCACTTACCAGTAAGTTTCAGTGGTGATGTCGTCTCTAATCTTTGCTCATAAGGAACTTGATTAGGATTGAAGTCTTGAATAAAGAGATTATTTCAAAGCCAACACCCACAATAGAATTATACTGGGGTACAAAAATGTTGCTTAAATTTCTGGATCAGAATGAAGTTTTCTGTTAGTCAAAGATCATTGGCATCCACTTCGAGCAGCACCAAATGCCCCCGATTAGAATGTTCCAGTTTGGATATCATCAAGGACGCGAGGAATTTCGGAATTTTTCGTGTAAAACTTGAGGTAGCCGGTCTCAGAGGTATTGGAATGGCATTTTTCTTCAGAAAACTGGTTTTTCTTGTAGCACAGTAGATAAAAATATTCACACACACACACACACAGCTTTTCGATCATTGCACCTCGTGGCCTTTAAGTTTATTGTAATCTCGCTATCCTTTCCAGAAATATGGTGCCCGGTTACTCGCCATAAATTACGTAAATTAAAAAAAAAAAAAAAAAATTCTGTTCCCAATTTTCACCTCATGTTTTAATCACATTTATATACGTGGACAGTGAAGCTTAAAAATAAAAGAAATTCGTTTTAAATAAACGAATATTTTTACATTGATTTCGTAATGCTGCTTACTTTGAGATATGAATTAACCTTATGTTAATTTTTGTGTCGCTTCTCTTTGTGTGCCTCTGCTCGCGCGGGTGTTAAACAAATGCTTTCACAGGTATTCTGTTTTACGGAAGGAAAATTTATTCTCTCACGTTTGGGCATCATTTGAAACTTTCCGGTTTCTACAAGTGCATTAGAGAATTGAGGAAAAATTAGATCAGTAATTTTTCCTTGCGTCAATTAACGAACCCTTTTTCCACGACCAGTACGGTAGAAGCTGCGTAACTGGTTCTTTGGTGCTTCATGAACAAAGTGCCGAAATTGCATTACTAAATCTCACAACCTCGGTTAATTCCTTGCAGTTTTTCTAGACTTGTAAAAATCTTTTGATGCAATATTCCGAGATATTCAATAATAATAAATTAGAGGCTGTAGGAATTAGACGTGATCCTCTTGACTGGTTTAAATGTTAATGTCTCGATCACTAAACCGCATAATTACACAGAAGCTACAGCAGCTTCCTTCAACTCAGTTAGTGTCCCCAGTAGAAGACTGTGCTTGGACCACCACCACCATTATCATCAGCCATTTTCTATCCACTGCTAGACGAAGGCCTCTCTCAAAGTTCACCATTCATTTCTCTCCTGAGCTTTTCTATCTACTGAGTGCAGTCACCTCTTTAATCTCACCCTTCCACCTTCTCTTTGGTCTTCCTGTAGCTCTCTTTCCATGTCTGGGACACCATTCTAATATATGGGATACCATTGATATCGACTTTGTCCATTTTTGAGTGTTACTTCTTGCAATGCGACTTGCCTGTTGCTATTTGGATCTTATAATGGCTGTTATAATGTGTCTCATCCTAGTCTGAGCTCTGATCCAAATATTGTCCTTTCTATGTAGAACGGTAATACTGAGTAGTGATCTTTTCATTTTCCTCGGTAATCCTCACCTTGTTGGTTAATTTTTTAGTCAAAGTCCATGTTTCACTTCCATATGTCATGAACGGAAGTATACAACTGTCGAATATTTTGGTTTTATGGCAGCTTGGGATGTTTCCTCTGAGTGCTTCAGTGTTTTCCAAAGGCTATCCAATCCAACTAAGTTGAATTCTCCGTATAATTTATTCTTCTTCACAACTCCCTCTACTGTGATCTTTTGTCCTAACTAATCATAGCAATTACTATATTAATTTTCTGGTATTCCATTTGTATTGGCTTTTTGATTATGTATTTATTATACATTATTTTTGTTTTTGTTTATATTTAAACCCGTCTTTTTGACCTTCTGCATTCAATTCGATTCAGTGATCATTTGTTCTTCTTAAACAGTTTCTTTAAAGAACAACTTCATCATCGAATCGTAGGTGATTTCGTTCTTTCCATTTACTTCTGTTTGGACCAGTTTTTCCTATTTACTAAAACGATTTCAATGACCTACAATTACCAACTAAAAATACCTTTTGTACACGACACTGCATTGATCTTCACTGCAGATTCTATAAATGAAATCCCACGTATGGTAAGTACAGGTCTGGTTCTACTCTACGGAACCTACTGGTTCTACTCTATTAAATCTACTAAGAAAAAAAAAAGTTTTTAACTCCTAAACTGAAGCAGGCAAAATAGCTGTAATTATAATAGTTTTTAACTTTTAAACTGAGAAATTAACCATCAGTAGAACTTTTTTTTTTTCCATTCATATATTCCTACAGAAATAAAATTGTAAAAGTAACTTAGAGTGCACCAAAATGGAGATAAAAAACGCATAATTTATTTTGTATTAAAAATTGACAGCAACCTAAACCTTATCCTGATTTTCCCTTTTAATCGTTTCCGACCGTTGGTGACTTTGTAGGCATTGGCCGTAAAGTATTCGTGAGATTTTTACAGGATAGTTCATCTTTGCTCCCCCCCCCCCCAGTTTTATCCGGGATCGGCACATGGCTGGGACGTATTCATGACTGTAATCCATGATGTGTGTTCACACGGGGTCGGTTTGCTTCTTCTAGGGGACGAAAAACACGAGTTTCTGGGTGAAAAAAAAAAAAAAAACTACCTCCGTATGAAACCAGCTAACTCACCTTTAGTCGAAAGAGACCAGATAAAGGTTCCTCACGTCATGGACGGGAATCGAAACCAGGTCTTTCCGACTAAAGGACTTCGCCTGTACTGAACTACGGAGGCTCTTCCTAAGCCTGAAGCGGATATATTCAAATAAAAAAAAAAAAATTTAAATCTTAACTGCGACAATCTCAACATTCGATTTCGCATTCATACAAACTGCTAACCGTGCTATATTCAAAGCTATGCAACCCCTAACACAACGCATTCTAACTGTCATTAAAAACAGAGATACCTTATATTATAGAAATATTTTACCATGTAGGCAATTATCTCTCTCCAGAACATTACTATTCTTAAAATCTGATGATCAGTGTGTAAACATCCGATACGTTGTTTACTTCTGTAGAAAAATAGGCTTGAAATATGCAATCCTAAAAGCACAAAACGAATAATTTAAATATTCTACCTATTCGATTCCAGAATCTTCAATATTATATCTTTATTCATTAAGAAACGAAGCTAATATGAAAACGAATACCAGAAATGGGAGGGGGGGGGGAAGAGCACGAGTATAGGAACTGCTTAATAGACTGTTTAACACTACCTTTTGTTTTAAAATGAAAAAATCTCTTCTTCTTTCACTACGCGTTATTCCCGCTTCCTCTGCAGGGTCCGCGTGTTACTTTAGATGCGACTACTTGTTAGTACCACTCCCAACCGACCTGTCGCCTGGTCTGCCGTTGAGGGGGGGGGGGATATATTTTTGGCTGTAGAGGCGTATGTTCACGGGGCCGGTTTGCCTGCTTGCGGGATGAAAAACGTCAGATAAACTGACGGAAAAAACCCTACTGCCCGCGCCCAAGACCGGCTAACTTGGCTATGTCTGAGGAAGATCCTCAATTCGTCACGTCTTCGACGGGAATCGAACCTGGGACACTCCTTCCCCAGTCATATGGTTGCGAAGCGCAAAGCCACTAGGCTAACCGCGCGGACTTAAAATGAAAAAAAAAAAAAATGAAAAAATCTCTCATCGCACTGAATTAGCTGTGTGAAAAACTCTTACCATATAATATAGTCCTGGATATTTTTTCAAATCTCATATTTATCCATGCTGTTTGTCGTCAAGACTGCTTTTATGTATTGCATTATTTTGCTGTATGTGCCGTTGCTCTTGGATTATAATTTTTTAATTATCATATTGAAAATTTATCTAAATTCTAAAATTCAGAAAAAAATGCTTTCGTGTTTGAGATGTAGACACATCCAAGCCAAAAGCAATCCTCCAGTGTTCCATCCAACATGCATTGAAGCGTGCCTGCTAAAATGCATGTCACATAGGGTTCACTGGTGCAAAGAGCGTGGACAGTGGGAGACGTGGAAGGTGGGAAAGCTGTGTTATGGAGCGACAAATCACACTACACCATGTACCGAGCAAATGGACCGGTGTGGTGGATGCCCGGTGAAAGTCTCTTACCAGAGTACGTAACCCCAACCATGAAATTCGGAGTTGGCGGTAGGATGGTATGGTCCTGTTTTTCGTGGTTTGGCCTCGGACCTCTGTTTGTGGTGAACATTGAACTCCGAGAGATATCCGAATATTCTTGATAATGCATTGCTTCCTACTTTGTGATGTTTCTATGGAACTGACCATTGTCTCTTTCAGCAAGACACTGCACTGTGTCATAAGACTGCTGCTTAAACCGCGTGGTTTGTGGATATGAACGTCACCACACTTGACTGGCCTCCACAGAGCCATGGTGTCAACCTTACTGAACAATTGGGAATGAACTGGAGCATCGGCTGAAGTCAAGGGACGTCTGCCTCACAACAGTCCAGGACCTCATTACATGCCTACAGGAAGAATGGTTCAAAATTCCCATTGGTCGCTATTGTACACTTGTGGAACTTATGTCCCTTAGGATTGCTTCAGTCATCGGTTTTTTATATTTTATATTCTTAAACCTTTTTTGCATTTACCATTTTTTTTTTTTTTTTTTTTTGTACTGTGACAGCTAGTCAGCTACTAGCGAAACCGGTAGGCAATATTGTACGAACATATACGAATGAAATATCTATAGTCAGTTATCAATAAGTCTTATATGTTTTTCCAATGTTTGCCTGTTCCTTTGTTTAAAAGATTTTTTCTTTTCTTTTGCCAGAATGCTCCCATACGGATAAGCTATCGTATCGTAGAAAGACCAAAGAAAAGGCTGAAAGTTTCCTTCTCCGAATGCGATCAGGTGTCAGAGGAACCTCCCGAGGATCGCCCTTCGACCTCGTCAACGTCGGCACCACCCGAAATGGATATGAAACCGCCTGCCGAAGAACAGAAGGAAGTGGAGGAGAAGGTGATCCCGGACAGCACCATCAAAACTCCGTCTCTTAATCCGCCTGAAGTGAGAAGCAGCAAGCCAAAAAAGAAGAAAAAGAAGAAGAAGAAGAAACGAACGCAGTCGGAATACGCTCTGGAATCTTCTTCTTCGAAGTCATGCAGCGCATCGACAAAGCGGAAGTTCGTAGACGTGAAAAGCGAGGAACCCGTAAACGCCACAAAAGGTCAAAGTGCAGAGGCACCCGTGCTTGGCCAGCAGGAGTGTGAAATGAACACTCGTAGCGAAGTTCAGCAAAGCTCTAAGAGCAGGGAACCCGAGGTGAAAGCAACCCACGTGGATACACGACCCGAAACTGAAGTGCCACCGGAAGTACTTCCCCCTGCAAAACCACAGAAAGCGGAACGTGCAGAAGACACCCGGGTTGCAACGGCACCAGAACATCCTCTTAATTCTAAAGAAACGCAGAATGCAGAGGGATCGACCGAACCCAGTTCTCGAGAACCTCTCGTAAACACTCCAGCAATCGATAACACTGCAGCTAGCGAAGATAGTCCTACGGTCCCGACCGCGGTCGCCCAAAAAGAGGAAAAACCAGCGATGAAAGATGGCGATGTTGAAAGTTGCGATCCCATGGACACTCAGCCGTCATGCGAATCGGAATTAAAGGTCAGCGTTTCCCCGGCGGCACTAGAGGAAAAATCTACCAAAACAGAAAAGGAGAATCCGGAAGACGAAGCAGAAGGAACGGACGATGGCGAAGCTGACAGCGGCAGAGGCAGTGACATCAGCAGTCGAACCGGAACACGGTCTGTGTGTGACGATGACATTGGCTCTCCGGCGTCCTTGGTACAAACGCCCGAACTCGAGAAACCGGCGTCCCTTCCCGCCACTAGTCCGCAGCCAGTGCTAAGCCCTGTGACAGCCTACCCCGCTCCCGAGAACGGCAGTGCGAGAGAGGAGCCAGAACCATCCCGAGACGACACTGGTGCACTCGACCTGTCGATATCCCACAAAAGGAGCACGAGCGAACGCTCGCCCCTCCCTAAGCCACGCCACGTAGCAAATCCAGCGGTCCTGGACAAACACCGCGTGGTTCCGTGCCTTTCAGTTCCTAAACACCCCTCCTTCAAAGTGTTGCCTAGCGTGGTTCCTCCGGCCAGTGCCCACCGGAAGTCGTCAGATTACCGTAACTTCCGCTGTCGGGGTAGCACACTGACTGTCATTAACCCCGACCCCACCAGCTTCAGGCCGAGGATCGTAATCAAGAACCTTGACCCCAGGCCCGATCACGCGCACAGCCGACATCATCATCACCGCATGTGAAGTTATGCGCGCGTGTTTCACGTTTCACTTACGTGAGTCTACACCTACAGTCGCTGTTGCAGCGAGCCAGTGCAATGATCTAAGAACCTTCTCACCGGCAGCGTACGGAGCCCTTGCTCGATCTTTGCGACAGGCTCAGGGATGCTAACTCTTCTCCCTCCTACGTTTCGAAAAGTAAGGAATCTCAGTTTGGCGAACTTCTCTGTACAACGAACAGGTTCCCACGAAAGTCCGTAGTTCCAATATATTTTACTAAATCGACATCATAGGTCGTTTTGTACTCTAGAGGGACATTTCCACTGCACGGGATGTGTACAGTATTAGTGATAATAACAATTATTATTACGATTCGCATATTTTAGCAACATGTTTTTAGTCATGATTGTTAGTCCTACCGATCTGCACGTTGACATTCAAATTTTAGTGACATTTGTTGACTCGTTCCTCAGCCTACCGTTGTAGAAGGTCATTTCACTCGGTAAAGCAACGACTGACGTTATATTTGGCACGTGATGTTATCAGTGCGCATGTGTATTTGAACGCATATCTGTGGCACGCATACCTCTGGTTCGCTTGTCTGCCTTCCCTACGATCGGTAAGATGAATGTCTTCCCGCGCAAACAGCGTATCTGCTACCCCACTCGTGATATCAAGCAGTGTGCAAGATAGTCGTTGCCATGGCGATTATGTACGATGTGAATCCACCCTAATAAATTGTTATCTGTTGCATACACGCTGCAGTAACTCGTTCTGTTTGTTCTCTGCTTAAGTAACTGTAGATTAGCCCAAATTCATTTTCAGAGAGAGAAACAATTTGGAAAGGAAAAAAATAAGAAGTTTATATTTATTTGTAAACTTATTCTACCGTTCGTTGAATTGTCACTTAGTGACCTTCTAGGGGAATGAAACCTGCATTCAAATTTAATACGACCTCGAAATATGACAAAAGAACGTGATATTAATCGCAACATGTACTCAGCGGCGAACTAACGTTTTAGGTATCTACCCTACACACGCACACACTTGAAGTTTCGTCTGATACAACTGTGTGTGTGTGTGTCGCGCAGTTAGTTGCGAAATAAAACTCGAGGAATGAATGAAAACGAATGACTATTTGCTACGTCTCCAAGCCCCCAAGGTTATGACGAACCATACATCACGGGCCTCGGGATTTTAAAGAAATTTCAATCTTAATTGCAACGAAATTACAGTATTTCAATCACTTGCACGGTTTTATGAAACCAGATCCTCATACAAAAAATACTAATTTCATAAGCATATATGGATTTTTTTTTAAAAATTTAACTTGATAAAATATACATTGGAAGATAGGCAACAAAAGGACTATTTACATATTATAAGTATATATATATTACGGAGAAAGAAAGATTTTCCTTCGGATATACAATAGAAAATACATTAAATAAATCAACATTACAGTTCAGTTTCACTCTTAGTTATCTTTCAGCTGAAGTGTATTGTCGTCGGCAATCCAGAAGAGGGTGCCAGTTGGATTCCACTCCTCTATGAATTTCGCGACAGTTCTTGTTTCTTTGTAGTAATCAAGTTCCAGTGAAAGCCTGCTTTGTAGTTTCCGACGTAGGCTATGCATGAAGGTTTGTGCCGATTCGGTGATGGGTCGATGGTGGTTGTTTCTTGCGTGCTTGCTCCCAAGAAGCTGTAGATGACGGCTTTAGTACAGATGAAGAGGAAATTCTGTGTCTGTTTTCTTCTTCTGTATGGACTAAATTCCAGTAGTCTTCTTGGCTGTGTGCGTAGTTACACGTGCTAGAGGCAGTATTCAGGGCATAGGTGATCATCGCTTTGTTTACAGGACAGGTTAGATATTCGTGTTCCAGAGTATCTGAAATTTCGCAGAACAGACACAAATTCGTTTCTCTAAGTTGAAATTTGTAGAGCTTAGGAGTTGGCAAGATGTTATACTATAGCCTCCACTGTATGTCGGAATCGGGTTTGGCACCTCCATTTTTATCGAAGATCCCACTGAAAACTGAATGGCATGTACAGCCTTGTAGATGAGAGGGTTAAGGATGAAAAAACGAAGGGCGAAGTTGAAGGCACTGACATGAGGAGGTGGTATATTTTCTTGTAGTTGGAGGGAAGAATTGGAAGTGAGGCTTCAGATGATACAAGATGAAAGATCGGCTCCGCGCAGTTTCTAGAAGGAATACGGATTCCCTGAGGTGTAGCGATATCTGGACAGGCTTTTATAATAGACTTGCATCTGTTGCTATTGCTTTTCAGTTTTTGGAATTTTCATTGGTAGGCATGCGAATGTTTTCCACTTTAGGATCTGGGCCAGGAGGTCCCCTAGATTCTTATTCCTGCCCAGGTCCATGTAGGAAAAAGAAAGGGCTGGCCAGTTGCGCGACTTACGTTTCTGTTCGAAAATAGTGTACTGTACTTACAGAACTGTAAATACAGCTGACTCTGTTAATTCTGTCAGTGTGTGATGAAGTAATGTTTTTTTCAACCGCTGTAGAGCATTTCAGTAAAAATGAGGTAGTTTAGGTGCAGAACTGGCCTCAGTAAAAATGAGGTAGTTTAGGTGCAGAACTGGCCATTCGGAGGATTGTAGAAAGTGTGAGTCCTCTGGTGGATGATTTTATGATGTAATCGAAGGTGGTTACGTAAGCTTGACTGGACTGAAGTGTCTTTAGGAGAAGGATTATCCTGAAGGATATAATCTTGTTTTAAAGGGAAATCAGGCCTTGACCTCCCTCACTGAGTGGCTTGCAGAGTTCAGAGTATGTTGTCCAGTTAGTATTGTTCCAGAGGAAACGTTTGATTGCCTCTTGATTGTGATGGAGAAGCCTTCGGGGGGGGGGGGGGGTACTTTGAGGGTATGCCATAACACACTCGCAGCCATCTGGTTAACTATTAGTACTCTTCTAAGTGAAGACGTGAAACGAATTCTGTTCCATTTTCCTAGCACCTGTTTAAATCGGTTGCGCAGCTGTGTCCAGTTCAGTGTGTTATATATTTTGGTGTTGCCAATGTGTACAGCTAAGTATATTTGTTCTTCACTTGACCAGGTACATTCGATCGGAGAATCATTCGCTTCGTTTCCTATAGCACGTTCATCTCCCGTCTTTCTTTTCCCTACTTTAGCATTCATGTCTCCCATCAAAATTAACAAGTCGTGTTTAGAGACTTTATCAATCACTTTTTTGGAGTTGATCATAGAATTATGCTTTCTCCATTTCTTCGTCATCATTTGTGGGTGCATATATACTTGTACGATGGTCAATTTCATGAACCTGGAGAAAAATCTAACTTTTATTATTCGGTTATTTATTGGGTTCTATTCCATCAGACTTTTCCTTGCTTTCTCACTTACAATCACTACAACTAATTTCGCATTTCTTTCATCATCTCCCGAATACAATATGCAATATTTGTCGGTTGTTCTTATCTCACCAAAATCTGTCCATCTTGTTTCAGCAATTCCTAAGATATCAAGACCGTATTTAGTCATCTCGTTGACTATTTAGTTTTTTTTCAATTTGGTTTCTATATCCTTTTTTCTAATTTCTAATCCTAAAGGATTTCTTGCTTCACTCATGGTTTCTGTAATCATGGGTTTTTTACGAGGATTGGTGATTAGCCCGTCGTTCAACCTTCCTCTTCTAACCGGGCTTAGGACCGGCATAGGGACGAGCATAAGCTCTACCTATGGCAGAGTTGACAGCGATCAAGCAATGCACATATATTGTTGGTACCAGACATTGTTTTTTTTTTTTTCTTAAAAAAAAAAAAAAAAAAAAAAACAATTAAGGGAAAAAAAAAGTAACGGATGTGTCGACCGATGCATTACCATTTGTTGACTGAACAAAGCCTAATTGCAATCAAAATTGTTGCAGCTCGTCACTATGGTAACGTAGGAAAATAGTGATGTCACTTCACGTATTACAGGATATAATAAATTCATTCTGCACTAATTATTTTAATTCGTGTTATTCCAAGTACACCGTGATTTACAGTGTATACTAAATATTTTCTTCAAAAAAAAACTTTATAATAAAAAAGATTCCGTACTATACCTTTTTTCAGTTATATTTATTTTATTTATTATTTTTATTTTACCCGCTGAACATTTTACTGCAGAATTATTTCACCTTTTCACGAACTTCTGATATGCGCACTCGACTATTCTAGTCCGGAGGCGAGCCACTAAGTCGACTAGCGTTTAACCGAGAGTGTACAACGCATACCGAAATCGGCCACGCATGCGAGCTCTTCACCTCCCTCCCCCGAAAAAAAAAAAAAAATCAAAGGCTGCAACGTCTGAATTCGAGCCAAATTAGCCAATTATAAACCGCGGTGCTTAGCCTATACATTTTGCTGTACTTGAATGATAAAGTACTGCTGATTAGTTTAAAAAATTATAATAAGCGAGATGGGAAGGTTAGTCTTATAACGATGGATGAGAATCAAAAAGGAAAGTATCTAAAATTTCTTGTTCATATTTTTCAAATGGTAGTTTAAACAATGGGGTGTCATTAGCAATTTACATTCTTACACTTTATCGAAAATAATGTACTGCGATAACAAATAATAGTGGAAATTAAGTTTAATAAAGAATACTAGCTTGCAGTTATTTATTTTTAATTCAATAAAGACAAATCTATCGATTGTGTTTCTCTTCTTTTGTAGGGCTTAAACAAGCAAACACTAGGTTCTACTTACTTTTTGCACGAATATTAGCAAGATTTCCCATATAAGAAAATACGTTTATAATCCTTCACATTTAGTGAAAAACTGAAGGTAATTGTTTACTCCTTTAGACCTAAAAACATATTATTATTATTTTATATATATATATATATATATATATATATAAATCCTCTGCTTTCGAAGCGACATCGTTCACATTTATAAAGAAGTGAACAATATCGCCGAAAGCTGCTTACGAGGCTGAAAGAAGGACAAGACATTGTTGCATAGCAATGGAAGTCGGAGAGCTTTTCGTTCCCATACTCGCACAGAACTTCAGGGCGAGTATAGGAATGAGAAGCGCTAGTTTGGTATTTACTGTTCTGTAGTTTTATGTTTTGGTGCGTGGCTTTAGTTGCATTTAACGAAGAACTCACTTTGATTTCAGTATGTGCATTTTATACTCGACATGCATACTTGCATAGCTCAATACAATCTAAAGGAAGAAGGATTTTTCTCGTTTTTCAAAATGGGAATGCGAGTTATTTGTCGTCAATGATTCTTTATTATTCCAATTTTCCGTTCGGATAGTGAGAGAACGTTCTCTGCACGTGAATGGGTTTCCTACACACACGAACAGTGGCGGCTCGTGGCTTGAAACGGTGGGGGATGCTGCAATTTTCGAAATATACATACACACTAAGTACAGTGCACATGTGTTTGGATAAAATATCGAAATTATGTAAAAATTTAAAAAAAATTTTAAACATTAAAAAATATTATTTATTATCGATAAAATTGTACAGTTTGGTATAATTCAAAATTACTTAAAAATAAAACCCATTCCTTTAATTGTAATTAAAGGGATGGATTTACAATTTTTGGACATTACAATTAAATCCTTTAATTGTAATGTCCAAATATTCAAAGAGACGGAGTAAACACGATAAGCACTACGAACACTCTACTACTGGCGCAAACTGCATATAAGTAACAGTGGAACTGCGCGACGGACAGTGCAGCATTACGCTAATAACTCGCATCTCACTATGACGTGCATATGCTTGCGCGCGTGGCAATATGGCACAGTGGTAAACACAGTGCTGCTAGCGTCCTTCGCCCTCCTAAGTGCTACAAGATGGATTTTTATTATTTTTTATACAAAATAAGAAAATTGTGTAGAATTGTTGAGGATAAAATTAAATATTACAAGGAAATATAAATAAATATATTTATATATCGAGAAAAATAGGGAGTGCTGCAGTTCCGCAGTGCCTATGCAAGAGTCACCCCTGCACACGAACTTTCTGTTATGACTTTATTCCATAATGGAATGATGACAGGTCAGAAACGAGGCGATTGGGATTCGTATGCTTCAATGGCAGGTTGTCGCCTGACAGACCACAGTATACCACCGAGAATAAAACATTATTGGTACCGTGAATGATTTAGTACTACCGCATGATTATCGGTACTGCTGTTTATCCAATAACAAAGTTTTACGTCACAAAATATTGTATACACATCTGCGTTAAAAACGTCGCTGTGTCCAGATCATCACTTCACAAGATTAATAATGTACTGCAATGTATACACGTGCCCTCAGAGCTGACCGAAGAGGGAAAGTGAATTTGAAAGTAAAAAAAAAAAAAAAAAATTTCAAGAAACGGAAACAAAGAGAAACTTGAAATTTTACGCCTTCACTAAACAGGAATGAAAGTGATGGAATTCTCATTCCGGAATTTAAAAAAAAAAAAAAAAAAAAAAGTAAAAGAAAAAAAAGTTTATATTATGTTATGCTATAATAGATAAGATTAGGTAGTCTGTGGGAAATTAGTGGTCTATTTACGACGGTTTCCATTAACCAATTAGGTCGTAAAATCGGGAGTCTATTGTATAAATCAGAGAGAAAGGTTTCATTGGGCTGTTTTTCTTTTGGAAAGCGCAATTCCCATAGGGGATATTTATCATTTATTTCCAGTCCTGATTACCTCGTTTGTTATCGATATCTTGCAGGAATTGGTCTGGCTGTTATCTGTTGCCAGATGAAAATGTCATCCATGTAACAAATCCAGGGCTTGGATTTAAACACTGCTCATTCATCTGAATGAATGTTCCGCATTATACGATTGTAGTACAGGCATTTTCATCACATTCAACACTTGGTACTAAAGTAATTTATTAAAACATTCGTGAAACTCCCGTGTTTCACATCGATAGATTAAAAGTGAATAAGATAAAAAAAAAAAAAAAAAAAAAAAAAAAAAAAAAGAAAGAGGTTACAAACGTGTAACAATGACAAACTATTTGAAAACAAGAATAACAATGGATACGCATGCGCTATGCGAACATTTGATGGTTGTTTTATTCGCATTCTCAGCGCTATGGCATCTGCGTGCAGTGGTTGCTTAATGAGAGAAGGCCACACCTGATGGAAAATCACACCTCGTTTTTTGCTGAGTGTTTTTTCCATTTCAGCGATAACGATTTCCCATCAAGATCGTATGAGCTTGATGGGAAATCGTTCTTTTGGCTCTCAGAGTCAGAGGCGTAAGATTTCATTTTCTCCATGAACTTGAGTTCGTCACTGCTTGTTAACGGTTAGCAAAATATTTAATATTGCTTTCAGACCTGCACAGAATGACGGGATGCGTTTTAGCATCCAGCCCACCAATGACTTCCGTACGCTGATTTGAGAACGATGCAAGATGTGTTTAATAAGTTTAGATTTCGGCTGTTCCAGACTCACGACCATCGCTACTTCTTACTCTTTTCATTTGTTTCATATTCCGACGTCAGTTTTGCTAAACGGTTGAAATGTTTTGCTTCGTTTGTATAGAGAAACTTCGGGTAATAAATAATACCACGGTTTCTCGCCTATAAAGTGGCGCAGCCTACCGGACTACAGTGGAACTATTAACTTGTTTATCTTCATGCTCGGGGAATTATTCTGGTTGCAGCTTCCGTCTTAAGTACACATTATTTTCCCGTATTTTGAAACTTTTTACAGGTAAGTTTCTAACTTTGATAATTCCACATTCCTCTAATCTCTCTTGGCTGTCTATAAATCAAAAACTGAATTTCATTTCAGCCTAGTTTTCCCGTTTCTTTTTGCTCTCAGTAAAGTTGTAATTAAAGCAGTTAAAAACGAGTAAGTTGTGGGCCCATAGTGCGTTTGCTGGTGTCGAAAAATTGTGCGTGAATTTTGCAAGTAGGCTTTAATCATTTTTTTTTCTAGGATTACTTTTTTTTGTCAGTTTTTATTCACATAAGCGTCCTTATTTCCCCATCGTTTTTGTTACTAAGTGATTCGCTTCCTTATATTATAGCAACTACTCTTCATAGAACATCTTATGATCTAATAAGTGTGTTCTGCATTAACAATGTTTCTTATTATTATTAGCGGATCCACATACGAATTGTCACAAGGCCCCTAGCCCATCAGTGTCGTTTGTAACTTCAACAAAATTTGAGCATTTTACGTGCAAATCCGGACTTCCGTTTTTTTTTTTTTTTTTTTTTAAATTTATTTTTTGCTTGAGGGAGTGGGAATAATTAACAAAAAACTTCTGTTTACCAATACGATTTACATAAATTTTCCCTAATAAAATTAATTTTAATATTTTAGTTAGTGATATATTTTTCATTTATTGTGTTATACAAGGATTCATTTTTGTTATTCAACTAAAAACCATTAAATGTATTTTCTTTCCAACTTCTTGGTGGAAGAATTGTTCTCTCCTCAGGACACCTACCATAGGTAAAAATATTTCATTCACAATGATTCATTTTTGTTATTCATTCAGGCAAAAATATTTCCTTTACGACGTCTTTGCTTTGAATGTTTTTGATATTCATATCGCAGTTTCATGCAATGATATTGAAAGTTTTGAATGCCACCTTGATTGCTACTAAAATTTGATTATCTACAAAGAACTACGAATAGTGAGATGTATATTACCACACCACGATCGCTCTCAGAACTCCATGGAGTTCTGATATCATGGGAAGCTAGACCGAATGGCACTCTATAATTTCTCTGACCCCACCTGCCATTCACCTTTCTTGTAACCGAAAGGAGAGTGATGTGGGCCTTTGATCAAGGACCCATTCCTCTGCCAAAATGACAATTTCCTATAAAAAAAAAAAAATTGAAATTTGCTAGTATCGCTCCCAACCACCCTTCTAACTTCTTTCCATAGGTTTGACGTTGATAGTCTGTGCTAAACGTTCTACTTTTGCATTTCTCTTTTCATGCACGTTTTCATTCACTGCACTTACAGTATTGACATGATACGTTAGGTTGATATTCATCTGAGTTGGTAGCCTCAGGGTTTTCATTCTGCAAAACAGACAATATAAAAAAATTAGCTAATGTATTGGATTCCCTTATACAGCGTTAGCGGGGCCGTTTTACTCCTGCCTTTTGGAGACTGAGTTGGCAGTTTAACTCCACCGGTAGCAATTGAAGTCAACTGTCACTAATTTTAAGTAGTATCCAGCGAAGAGATGGCAAACAAATGCCGCCATCTCGTTGTCCATAATATGTTACTGTTTGAAATAGTGCGGAGATTACGGGACGAAAAACTGTGTTTCCAGGAGAAGAAGAAAAGAAAAAAAAAAAAAAACCGCTTGGCTTAACAGAGGGTGACTAATTCGGGAACCGTTCGAAGAGAGACTTAGAAAAAGTGCATCTAGTCGGCGACTAGATTGAACTTAAGTCTTTCTTCAGGAGGTCTAGGGCTAAGGAAGCAAACACGTCACTTCTGCTGAGCTACGCAGGCCAGAACAGACAATCCTGCCAGAAGACACGAAATACTGTCCTAGTTGGCTAAGTGGTTAGCTTATTGTTCTCTAAACAGCAGGCTGTAGGTTTGAATCCCACGGTGGGTGTTTTTTTTTTTCCCTTTTTAAGTGCTTCAATTATTTAATATTCAAAAATATTTTCCTTTCATGAAATAATTATCTTAGTGATAATTTTCAGATTTGTTTATATCTACATATTGAAATAATCCAGAATATTGAGATCGAGAGTAACGTTTACATTCTGTGTGAAGCTGTTTACTGTATGCGACTGACCAATCACAAGATATCGTCTGCAGCGCAAACCAAAAGTTATAAGAACGAAGCGTTATGGCCGCCTGAAGTGAAGATTTATGTCATATATTGAATAATATGAATTACAAGTTTGTATATATAATTTTTTGTTTAAGTTGCTGTTCACTTAGATTAACTGGCACGAAATAAATATATGTAGCACATTTTGAAATTAGTCGTGTTTCTGTTATGAGTTAGTAGAGCAGTAATATCTAGTTTATTTTGACAAAGCATATCATTGCCAGTAAACAACATTTTCACTTTTGTTGCAGAGATTTTCAAGGTAGGTTTTTCCTTTAATTGAATATATTCTGGTTATATTAATATTTATAGTTTATCAATTCCCTTTGAGTGAAAATTGTTTCTGTAAGATATCGGAAAGAAAAGAAATTGTTATTCTTTTAAATCAAATAGCTGGAATTTTTATACTTATGCTGCGTGGGACGAACAACTCATTCGGAAGCATAGGGGAGGGAGGGTATACTTAATAACGTGCAGTGTCATTAGCTATGTATATTTTCTCTTTGTATATGCACTTTTTGTTTAAGTTGCTGTTCACTTAGATTAACTGGCACGAAATAAATATGTCTAGCATTAGTGTTACTTTAAACCTTGAGCTTCATGATTACGTAATCCCCGATCACTTGTGAGAAACTTGAAAACATATTCCCCTCCGCAAACGTGTAGTTTATATATATATAATAATATATATATATATATATATATATATATATATATATATATATATATATATAATGTACATTAACCTCGTCAGAAGGTTAATGTACATATCCTAATAACAATATATATATATATATATATGTGTGTGTGTATATTGTTATTAGGATTGATTCGGGATGTATACATTTATAAAATTATTTAACTGACTAGAACCCGAGAAAGTATAACAAAAAAACTTTTAATAAATCACGACTAGTTTCATCGGTGTCCCGACTTCTTCAGGTGAGTAAGAAATAACACAAAACTTATAAAACAAGTTAAAAAACATGGGCTTTTCAGCTTAATAAAAAGAAGAAGAATAGTAACAGTCATATTTGAATAGGTGACCGCGTGCTATTGTTAGCATGAGTTGAATGTGTGTGACAGCTAATTTTAGAGCCCCAGTATTGGATTACTGCGCTATGGGAATCAGGCAAATCGCATCTTAGATTATTGTTCATGTGTGAAGGGTCCAGAACTATTTCTTTGGATTCTATAATTCGTCTTTCAAATTCATCCTTGCATATATATAAATTGGTTGTGCGGTCCCAATCAACTTGGTGTTGACGTTCTTCGAGGTTAGAGTTGGCGGAGAAAAGAACATGACTGGAAAGGGCGCTCGCTCGTGTTCTACTGTAGGAGATGTCACGTCTATGTTCCTCAAGACGAAGTGAAATAGATTTATCTGTCTGGCCAAAGTAAGGTCGACCACAGTCGCACATAACTTTATAAACACCAGGAAAATGCAGTTGGTTGTGTTTTGGTTTTGGTCGATTCAGAAAAGAACGAAGTTTTGGCAGAGTTGTATAGTCGGTCTTTATGTTGAATTTCTTCATAATCCTGGATAGTTTTGGGGTAAGAGAGCTAATAAATGGTAACTGTATGTGAGTGATAGGGTTGGATTCATCTTCTTGTCGAGGTTGTTGGCGTGGTCTCAAACGTTTAGTGATGTTACGAGATGAATATCCATTATTTAAGAAGGTGTTTTTCAGGAAGTTAAGTTCTGTTTGAAGGTCTGTGGAAATAAGACATCTTGCACGATGGGCAAGATGTCTTATGTGATGAGAAGAGGCATGCAAATATGTATCAGTGTGGGTGGTTTTTCGAAAAATTGAAAATTTAAGACAGTCAGGTAATCTACTGCTCTTTAGATCGAAGAGGGGGAGAACGCCGTTAATCTCTAGTTCTGATGTTGATTATTTAAATGGTTTAGGAAGTTTTGTAGTTCCTCTAAACCATGTTCCCAGATAAGGAAGACGTCATCAATGTAACGTAACCACAGTTTAGGTTTTAAAGTAACTACAGAAATAGCTCTCTCTCTCTTCAAAATCTTGTAAAAAAATGTTAGCTAAGACTGGGGATAGAGGGCTGCCTATAGCTAACCCGCTTGTTTGTTTATATATTTTATCTTCGTAGCAGAAATAGCCGGAATCAATGCAGTGTTTTAGTAAAGCAAATATTTTCTTAGAAACCTTGTCCTTAAGAAGAGTCAGAACTTCATCTGTAGGTACATTCGTTAAAAGAGACAAGATGTCAAAACTCACCATTCTGTCAGAATCTTTGAGATTTAAATTTTTTATTTTTGAGATGAAATCTTCAGAGTTTTTGATGAAGGAGGAGGAATTGCCAACTAGATGTTTTAAAGAAGCTGCAAGATATTTAGGCAGATTGTAAGTAGGTGAGTCAATACCTTCCACAATAGGTCTTAAAGGAGTGTCAGCCTTATGGATCTTAGGCAAGCCGTACAAACGAGGAATGAGGGGATGGAGAGAGCGGAGAGATAGTCTTGTGTGTCTGGGAAGTTCAGATGTAGATTTCAGAAGATTGTTTGTACGATTATGAAATTCTCTTGTGGGATCACTTTCTAGAATAGAATAGGTATCGGAACTTAATAAGTTGTTAATCTTTGAACGGTAGTCAGATTTGTCTAAGATTACAGTTGCGTTCCCTTTATCACCAGGTAAGATAATAATATCATTGTTGTTACGAAGCAGGTGGATTGCTTTTCTTTCTGTCGGAGATAGATTATCTGTAGGATGACGACTGTTGTTTATAGTGAAGATGGCATCGATCATAAGTAGATTCGCAGTTTGTTTTGGTAACTGCGCAGCCGCCTTTTCAACTTTTGTCAGAAAGAGTTCTTTAGGGATGGATGTCGGAGAAGGAACGAAGTTAAGACCTTTTGAGAGTGCACTAAGTTCTGCAGGAGAAAGTGTGTGTGAGGATTTGTTAATCACAACATTTTTTAAATTTTATGAATTGATATGGGGGTGGCAAGTTTGCTCCTGTATAAGTTGGATGAATTTTCTGATAAGAATTAATTTGTTGGAGTGTTGCAATCTAGAAGCACGGAGAGAGGTCATGTTTTTAATATCAATGCAGGACCTGTTATCTAAGGATAAACTTAAGTTATTTTCTAAAGAATCTCTTTTAGAGAAAAAAGAAGCTAACGTGGACTTGGTATCTGCGATTCTTTCATTTAATAAATCACATTTAGCCTTGCGGTAGATATTATAAGCAAGTTTAGTACGAATCCATTCTTTGAACTCTAAAAACTTGGGGGTGACAGAGTGAAATTTGCATCTTTTCAGAAAAACTAACCTGTTAATGTAAAGTCCAATTTTTACCTGAGTTTTCTGATATTCTTTGATATGATGTACATTAACCTCGACAGACGGTAGATATATATTGTTATTAGGATATATATATAATTAAAAATAAATTTAAAAATAACGCTTTCCTTAATGTATTTAAAACGATTCGGTACACGTTCACTTGCACACTGAAGGGAAGGAGAACTTCCAGTCATGAGATCTCGAGGTTCTGATCTCCTAATTGCACGGGCTTGTTACACTTAGAGCAAAATAGAAATTTCCCTCCCCTACCATAATTGCACAGCTGTTTAAGGGCTTATTGTACATTTGAAGAGTGATAGCTTATAAGTTTTGAATGAATAATTTATAATCTCTTGCATCCGAAAACTCCCTTTTACGTGAAGCATTCCCCCTCCCCTCGTAATAACGTTTCCACAATTCTGCTTGTTATTGTATTTTTATTTTATTATTTTAGTTTCTTTTTTCAGACATTCTGTGTTTATAAGATTTATCGCTAACTTTATTTTTCGTCACTTCTCTCAGAGTTTATTTACCATTTGGTTACCACTCTGCAGTACTCAACCTTTTCTGGCGTGGTTGTCTCGGATTGAAAAGGTAAAGTAAGTGGGAACTACGTTAACTTTACCCAAACTTACGAGAAAAGTGTGGCTGAAGTACACTAAACCGCATGTGTCTAACTATGGGGAGAAATATTCTACGATTTATGGAAAGTTGTAATAAAATATTCCTATAAATCACACGTGTTCAACTTGCGACAGGGTTCCGTTCCGACGATCCCGTTGAAATCATTATATAAATGTGAATGCTGAAATGTGTAAGCTGTTTTTATATTTTTAACTAATTTTCCTCTGTTATAGTGAAATAATTGTTTACGAATTATAACATTCAATTGCTGAGTACAGTACTGTTCTGTAATGAAACGAGTGTACGCTGCTTCTGTGCACTTTCCAGTAAAACTTTCAACTGGAAACATACGGGATAAGAGTAATGCTTCAAAGCTGCTGCTTTATTAATTGGACTTCCCTCCTCCTATGAGGGAATTAACTCGTCAGAGTAGGCAGGAGAGCTGGATCATCAAAATTCTCAAGTTCAGAAATTGCGCTGATGAGAGTTCGCCATATACATAACGTGAAGGTTTAGACTTATCTTCAGGGATGAGGAACATCAAGAGCGGACTTATTCAAAAATAGGTACATTACGTTCAAGTTGGTGTACTGTATAATTTGTTTTTTCTTTTCTGTATAAATTTCCTGTTGTAGCAATCCGCAGTTTGCGTCATTCTGACTGGTTTGCAAAATCTCCATCCTTTTCTTGAAACAACCAAATTGTGTTAGTAACAGGGGCCAGTATTTTCACTAAAGTTTTTAAGGGACTCAGCTTGTTCCCCCTTCTTGTTTTTTTCGTCTGCAACTTTCTGTGCTTCTACTCCGTTAAGATCTTCACTCGACAGCTCTCTTTCAGCTTGTGGAAGAGCTAGTGTTTAGGTAGCAGTAAACTGAATCCTCTAAATGTATGAACATCTTTTCAGCATCTTCTTCCAGACAATCCTACACTTCGCTGTACCCTAGGATCCATACTGCAAGATGTTTCATCCAGAAGTCTGAAGGTTTTCTCACCTTCAGTAGCAGTAATAGCCTGAATTTTTTTCCCAATTAATGCTTTGAAGACAGCAATACCCCCCCCCTCCCCCCAGTTTTCGTAAGTCAACAAGGACTGACCGTAATTAACGAAGTAAATGAACTTTGCACTTTCCCTACAGTTACTGGCTAATATAAAACTACAAAAAAGAATAAAATAAAAACAGTTCATAACAAAAAATATGGAAAATTCAACTCGCGTTGCGTTTTGTTTGCTACACGATATTCGCCATCCGCTTTTTCGTGTTGCTTTTGTAGTTTATTTTATTTCGTATGGTGATTCAGAGGCCGGGAGCCTCTTTACAGGGAGGTACGGCACCACCTCAATCCCCCCTATTTTTATCCGGCCTCGGGACCGGCATAGCTGACATATCCATTGTATGGTGCCAAAGGGTGTTGACGACGAGGAGTATGCATGAGTGCTCGTCGGAAAGATAAGCGAACATATTTATCTTATAATTACTTACTAATCTTGTTATAACGAATACAATATAGATGGAATGTTGTATATTTGCACCATATTTTACAAAAATGAACGAATTTTCCATAAACGATTAAGATGGTCATCTGTGCTTAGTTTTTCAAATATGCTAACAGACTTATATTAACATCATTATTATTCCCCGGATGCGATACAAATTGAGAGCTGATATGAACATGAAACAATTCGATGGCTTGCTGATGTGCACGCTTTTCTATCGTGGTGTGTATCTTTATGTAAGAATGCATGTTTAATGGATTTCTGAATACACGCGGAGGACCTGATAGAAATAGAACGTAATCCGTGAAGTCCCTGCTCGAAACTGTAGGACAAGACGTTCTCTTAGAAAGAGGCCTCGATATAACCCTCTGTCAATATTTTTCAGAAATAGCGTCTGAAGGTGTTGGAGTGAGTGTCTGTGCTCTCTTATCCCCCCCCCCTCCAGGAATTTCCAGTATTTACGAACTGTAAAAAAAAAATCTTCAGGGATTTCAGCTGAAGCATATTTGGACAGAAATAGTATGAAAGAGTTTGAAGCGCGTCTGCGACTAAAGAAATTCGTAAATAGGTCAATGTGACTATAAGGAAATTATGTATGTTTGGTGAGTAGGACTCTTATATAGTTCTGTTTTTTATTTATAAATACAATTTTAAAATAGTATTTTCTGCGGCTCTTGAACATTCAGAAGTATTATATGCGGCTCTTATTAGCAAAGAACTTGTCTGCCCCTGTAATAGACCAGTTTTGAGGAAAATTGTTGTTAGGGGAGTATCAGTAACGTAAACTTATTCATGTACTGTAATAGTAGTCTGACCACCCTTTGAGAGTACATATCAGGAAATTGATGATGGAATAATTACTATGTAAGATCGCTAAATTTTCAATGTGCAGTGATCGAATAGTTATAGAATGTATTTGAGGAATGCAAGCAAGGACTGCTTAAGAGTTAAAGTTAGATAACTGGGAAGAGACTTCCACATTACATTTCAAGGAATGAGAAGAACTGACTGGGCTTTTGATTTATTGTCTAATCCTCATCTTCTCTGATCACTGAATATCAATCTCCTGAATGTGGAACAAATGAGGTTTGACTGACAATTTGGGATTTAGTTACCCAAACTGTATTTTCATTGACATAAACCAAGCTGAAAATAGTATGAAATTTGGAAAAAAATCTTGAAGCTGAAAAACCAATAATTGGTATAGAATATGTCAAATAGCAGAAATAAAACAATTAATAAAACTAGTAATGAAGAGAATGAATTAAAAAAAAACATTTAAGAAACGATACTCATTGATTGTTTCTATAGATGGAGATATACACTTTAAACCAAACAGGGGTAGGGTGAATGGGGGAAGCGAGGTCCGTGGAATCCGTTATTGTCTATAGATGGCAGCACTAATTTTCCAATATAACTTGAGGTATTTCTTTCCTGTTATACTATGGGAATTCTCAGAGTAGAGTTGTTAGAATTCTTAGAGATGTCGGTAGAGTTATGAAAAAAAAAAAACTATTCAGTATTAGAGTTGCAACTACCCAAACATACGAGCATCGGTTATTGTAATCACAAATATCACTTGTTATGTTTAAGTTAAAAAAAAAAAAAAATTAACTTGCATTTCTTTCCAGAATGGGACATCTTGGAACTATCGAGGTTTTCTGAATATTCCAAATTGCTGATTTTAAACATATATTCACAGCACAAAACACACAAACACAACATCTGAAATGCAGTTGACTCTTTTTTTATTATAGGTTACCGGGGGCATTTCGTTTTTCCTTCACTAACGGCTATGTTTTTTCTTTTTTTTTTCCCACACACGTCTGGAGTTTCTTTGCTTACCGAGAACTTTTGTATATAGTCTAGAAATTCTAATTATAATTTAAATTTACTTAGTCTTTCCAGAATGACTCTTCTTAATGCGAATAGATATTCCAAAATTAGTTGAATTAAATCATATATGCACAGCACAGCACAACACACAAGCTTGAAAGAACAAAATTTCTGTAAATAACCTGAAAAGCTATTTGACTTTTGCTCCCTTAGATTTTCTGTCCGTTTGGTAGTACGTTAATTCCTTCACATTGGGGTCATACTATGTTTTTATTCCCACGGTGATGAGTGTAAGCCCAAACTGTCTTTTCCTGACTAATATCCCCCAGCGATCAGTAATTTCGCATCTCTGAATGTGGATTTTTTTTTGTTTTTTTTCGAATGATTGGTTGTTTTTCTATTTAACTTTTAAAATTCAGTTGACTACATATTATAACCAGAATAAATGAGTAAAATAAATAAATGTGTGTGTGAATTTATTTACCTCAATTGTAGATATTTCATGTGTTATCTTAACCTAACTCATTTCCTGTTCCATTTGTTCATATGACATCCTGATTAGGTTTGGAATTCTCTGTCAACATTTTCTTGTTGCCACCACAAATAAATAAATAGTTATTTCTTATTATTTCAAATGAATATTAGCTCAGTAGTATTCTGTACTTTGTAATTAGTTTAATTTCCAATCATTTAAAACTTTAGACAATATGATATGTTTACATGAGCGTACAATGTATACTCCCTTTTGATGTTTTGTGCAGTGATTCTATTAGAGATTATCAGTTCGGGATTTGAGTATGTGAACGAAATGTTTACAGATAACTCAAACAAGGTCAATGGGTAGCATTAGACAATTTTCTAATAACCAAATGCTAACAGGTGCACTTTAATTCCAAACGATGATCAAATATACTAGTCTGCTGGAGACATCTGCAGATATTGTCACTGTTTAATTCATTTGTACTTTATTTATTTCCAAAGACACAATTACATTATTAGCTATGACGTCTTTTTTTTTTCTACACCAAATTTTTTTTTTTTTTAAGAGTTTGGGAAAGGTGATGGGTTTAACTATCTACTGTCTCTGTAAAATAACCAAATTCTAAGTCGTACTTTAAGTATGACTGTTTTTACTAGTCTGGTGGAGGTATCTACATATATAATAAATAAATTGTCACTTTTCAGGTGAAATCTTCTCCACTAAAATTGTAGCTATTAATTAAATACCCGATTCCTTTTGCTTGCAAGAGTTGACACAGTTTCTCGAAATATTTGAGGGCTTGCATGAACAAGTAAGACTTTTAATTCACTCAGTAGATTTTCAAAAAAAAAAGAAAGAAAAGTCTGGTTAATTTGTGGGAAGAAATTTCATGAGAAAAAAATTGCATAACACATCAATGACACCCTTTTGTTCATTTTAATTTACACATTTTATTTGAGTGAAATATTATTTAAAATTGTATTTACTGAATCTAACATATAGAAAATAAAGTGATAAATACAATCTTATTTTTCGGTCCTTAATCTGCTTACTGTTAATTTTGCACTGTTGTTCAAAGGTTCTTCCCATGGGAAGAACCTTTGAACAACAGCGCAAAGGTTCTTCCCATGGTTGCAGAATTGCCATAATGTGGTTTTCGACAATGTGACTCTCATCTGAAAGTTTCTTCATTTGTCATCGCTGGGAATTTTTTACAGTAGCAAAATTAATGGTCACATTTTTATTTTTTTGAAACCAATACATGTATTTTAGAACATTATTAAAAGAACAGAAACATTCGCTATGTTTCCAAAAGCATTTAAAAGTACGCTTTATCTTTTCACATTTTGGGCATCCAATTTCATTTAAATCAAGAACAGGCCTCCCTATTAACCTTGTTAATGTTTTTGATTTTTCTCTTCCTTTGGCAAGTAATATTTGATATTTGCATGTTGATTCTATCATCCAATTTCTTAGTTTGTCCGAAGCTAGTGAACCAATTTTCCACTTCAGCTGATGGTTATATTTTATTAACCAAGAATTCTGTTTTTTAACTCTTTCAGGTAATTCTTTCCAACTACAAGGTGATTTTGTCAATGCATATCTTACACTAATTCCATCAGAAATACAAATTTCGTTAGGAAATAAATTTGAAGTCTTATTCAAAAGAAATTGACAATCAATTATACCAATTGTAACTGAAAATTCGTATTTTTCACCTGCTGGCGATTTTTCATATTCATTTTCCTTCATTCTTCTTACATTACTTCATATGGCACCACAAATAAATAGTTAATTATTATTATTATTATTTCACTTATTATTAGCTCTGATCATGTTAACTTTCTGTTACAAAATTCTAAACAATTAGAACATCTCCCAAAGAAACTTTCAAAGAATTTTGTGGCTCACCCATTATTTTTACATTACTGGACACAAAACACCACAACACAATACAGCACCTGCAGTGGATGAACGATTACCTTAAGTCCAAAGTCGCTCAACTTGCTTGTTTTTCTTTATAGTACAGTTTACCTTACTCAACCCTCCTGACCGCTCCTTCAAAAATGAACCTTTTGAACCAGATGACTCAACAACATGCTTTCGCATGCTGCTGGATATACTGTTGGTGTGTTTTTTTCTTACTTTGTATCAGGAAAGGTAAAATTTGTATTTGGAGAATACAAATATTTTTTCTGTACCAAATTTTAAGAGTTTAAGCCACGTTTTGGGGTTAAATTATCTGCTGTGTCTCTGTAAAACCACCAAATTCTAACAGTTCGGATTTTCAATTATGTGAAAAAAATGTTTTCAGGTAACTCAATGTCAATAGGTAGCATTAGACAATTTCTAAAATAATCAATTACATGGATATATCAGTTTTCACCACTAACCCCATTTCCTAGCATTAACTTCACTGTAGCGAATTTTTTACAATAATTAAACAGAATTGCATTAAGGTATGAAGTTATGGATTTAAATATCAAATTCTAATCAGAATAACTGAGTAAAAAATTGACTGTGAAAAAACAACAAAAGCACACATCTTTGTTCATTTAAGTTTACAAATGCATATTTTATTTTGCTGAAATACTATTTACAAGTATATTCAGAGAGAAAACTTCGAAAAAACATATAATTATCTAAAATATTTCACAATATTTAGCTTACACTCTTAACATTTTCCAAAGAGTTCAATAAACGAAATTAACGAAGTTACTCACTGTTTCTTGGTTACATTACATCAAAATAGCTGGTCACACAAAAGAATTATTAGATCAGATACCATGCTAAGCACATCCATACATTTGATATTGTGTCATTCTGGAAATGACACCATGCCTTCCTAAACTTTCTGTGTATTCTTTTGTCACCAAATATACACAAACAGTTTGTGTAAAATGTTCGTAAATGTCCCAAAATAAAGAATCTTTATCGAATTGGATAAAATCTTGAAAGTCTAATTTTACCATTGATGAATTTAAATGATTAGCGATAATTTTCCCCATGATAAGAATAACTGGTGATTCAGTTTCAAAAAATTGGAGATGATTATCAATGTCGTACATTTTTTGTGAAAATCTCTCAGCTTCTTCACAACTAATAGAGAAACCTTTACTACCATCAGCTCCTGTATCATCAAGTATTAGTTCCCCATCTTGGCATTTCAGAATATAACACTCACCGAGGTCCATTTCATAGTCAACTCTTCTCTGCAAGTAGCCGAGGATATCAGACCACTTGCTGCATAACGTTTCCCAAGTGGCCCTGGATAAATACATCACAATATACATGTCTTCTAAAATAATAATTAGTTTTCATCCTCTTAGAGCTATGTGAAAAGTTTTGAATCATGCTATTTTCCTGAAGAAAGAAAATTTCCAATGACTTTTGTGGTTCACCCATTATTTTATTTTATTTTACCGGACACAAAACACCATAACACAATATGATAGCTGCACTGGATGAACGAATTACCGTAACTGTAAAGACACTTGACTCATTTGTTTTTCCTTATAGTACTGTACCTGACCCTTAACCCTGACCGTTCCTTCTAAAATGAAACTTTTGCACAGATGATTCACGGACATGTTTCTACATGCTGTTGGATATGATGTTGATGTGAGATTATCTTACTTTGTGACATCATTGGAAATACCTTATCTCTGTGGCTCAGAGGGTATTCTATATTATTTGTCCTTATTATGTTAAGTATTTTATCCTCAAACAGCATTTTTGATGTTAGACCATGTGACTAGTTCTCTCACTCATATGTCTGAAATTGTTGGGACAGGAAAAAGAAAAAAGAATTTGTTTTTTTCCCTCCAAAGTTATCGTATCAATTGGAGGTGACATCACTAAAAGATATCCACAAATGATGAGCTCGCTCATCTCTACTACGCTGAGCAGATATCTTCTGGAGGAGAGAGAGGGGATTAGGGGATGGGGTGGAAGAGCATTGCAGGAAGATCTTTGTCACCCTCTTGACTACCCTTTCACTTCCACCACCTAATGCTTTTTTCCCCCATACCAACAATTTTGGACATATGAGTGAGAGAACGAGTGACATGGTCTAACATCAATAACGCTGTTTGAGGATAAAATACTTAACATAATAAGGACAAATAATATAGAATACCCTTTGAGCCACAGAGATAAGGTATTCCCAATGATGTCACAAAGTAAGATAATCTCACATCAACATCATATCCAATAGCATGTAGAAACATGTCCGTGAAGCATCTGTGCAAAAAGTTTCATTTTGGAAGGAACGGTCAGGGTTAAGGGTCAGGTAAACAGTACTATAAGGAAAAACAAACACGTCAAGTGTCTTTCCAGTTATGGCAATTCGTTCATCCAGTTCAGCTATCGTATTGTGTTATGGTGTTTTTTGTGTCCAGTAAAGTAAAGTAAAATAATGGGTGAGCCACAAAAGTCATTGAAAATTTTCTTTCTTCAGGAAAATAGCACGATTGAAAACTCTTCACATAAGTCTAAAAGGATGGAAACTGATTAATATTTTAGAAGACACGTATATTGTGATGTATTTATCCAGGACCACTTGGGAAACGTTATGCAGCAAGTGGTCTGATATCCTTGGCTACTTGCAGAGAAGAGTTGACTATGAAATGGACCTCGGTGAGTGTTATATTCTGAAAACTGAGGAAAATTCGAAACATGTAAAATATTTTTAGGTAATTACATGTTTCGAATTTTTCTCAGTGAATATACTTGTAAATAGTATTTCAGCAAAATAAAATATGCATTTGTAAACTTAAATGAACAAAGATGTGTGCTTTTGTTGTTGTGTTTTTCTACAGTGAATTTTTTACTCAGTTATTCTGATTAGAATTTGATATTTAAATCCATAACTTTATACCTTAATGCAATTCTGTTTAATTATTGTAAAAAAAAATCACTGCTGTGGAATTAATGCCAGGAACGTAAAAAAAGTTGTGAAAACTGATATCCATGTAATTGATTATTTTAGAAATTGTCTAATGCTACCTATTGACATTGAGTTATCTGAAAACATTTCGTTCACATAATCGAAAATCTGAACTGTTTAAAATTTTGTGGTTTTACAGAGAGACAGCAGATAGTTTAACCCAAAAACGTGACTTAAACTCTTAAAGTTTGGTACAGAAAAAATTTTGTACTCTCCGGATAACACAAATACAACTTTACCTTTCCTCAGACAAAGTAAGATAAAACACACCAACAGTATATCCAGCAGCATGTGAAGACATGTTGTTGAGTCATCTGCGCAAAAGGTTCATTTTTGAAGGAACGGCCAGGAAAACGCTAATGGAGAATTTCAAACCTAATCAGAGGATGTTCATACGTATGGACAAAAATGGAACAGGAAATGAGTCAGGTTAAGATAACACATGAAATATCTACAATTGGGGTAAATAAATTCACACACATTTATTTATTTATTTTACTCATTTATCCTGGTTATAATATGTAGTTAACTGAATTTTAAAAGAAAAATAAAAAACAACCAATCATTTGGGAAAAAAAACAACCATATGAAAAAAATCCGCATTGAGAGATGTGAAATTACCGATCTTAGTCAGGAAAAGACATGTTGAGTTAATGGAAAGTTGTTGCTGCTACTGTAAAAACCATAGTTCAACTCATGTGAATGCTAAAATCACTTAGTCACCAAGGGAACTGAAAGAGGACCGAAAACTGAAACCGGAAATTAATGACTAATCTTCAAGAAAGATTAATGAAAATATAAACACTGTGTGTGTGTGGGGGGGGCGAATCACACACAGTTATTTATTTAATTATGGCTCAGTTATTCTGGCTAGAAAAATGTAGTTAACTGATTTTTAAAGTAAAATAGAGAAAAAAAAATTACGAGTCTTAATAACAAATTACCAGAATTCTAAAAACAGGAAGTTGCTAGTAAGGTCAACAATATGATGTCATTGGGGACAGATAACTTGGGAAAAACATAGCATGAGAACCGTGCGAAGGAATTAACGAACCGAACTGATGGAAATCTAAAGGATGTAGTCAACTAGATTTTCTGGTTATTGACAGAATTATTGTTCTTTCAACTCGTGTGTGTGTCGTGCTGTGGATACAAAATTGAACTATTTTGGAATATTCGCATTTAGAAGAGTCCTTCGGGAAAGACTAAGTAATTTAAATTATCATTAGAATTTCTAGACTACATAGACTAGATTACATGTTGTAATCCATTTAAGTGTCCGTTTATTTTAATTTATTTTTTAAATGCCATTTGGTTTTTCTCTTGACTATAAACTAAAAACGCCATTAGCCATACATTTTGTAAAAAAATATAACGTTAATTAGAAAAGTAATGAAATTAAGATCTTAAATGTAGACAAATCAAAATATTCGGATGAGTTATGAATAAAAAAAAGAAAAACCATAGCCATGAGTGAAGGAAAAACGAAATGCCCAGTAACCCATAATAAAAAAAAGAGCATTTCAGATGTTGTGTTTGTGTGTTTTGTGCTGTGAATATATGTTTAAAATCAGCAATTTGGAATATTCAGGAAACCTCGAGAGTTCCAAGATGTCACATTCTGGAAAGAAATGCAAGTTAATTTTTTTTTTGTTAAAAAAACTTAAACATAACAAGTGATATTTGTAATTACAATAACCGCTGCTCGTATGTTTGGGTAAGCGCAATTCTAATACTGAATAGTTTTTTTTCCATAACGCTACCGCAATCTCTAAGAATTCCCATAGTTTAATAGGAAAGACATGCCCCAAGTTATATTGGAAAATTAGTACTGCATTCTATAGACAATGACTGATTCCACGGACATCGCTTCCCCCATTCACCCTACTTCTGTTTGGTTTAAAGTGTCTCACCAATCACGCCACGAATCCTTATTCACTAATATATCTTCCTTTTCCATTCAAAACAAAAACGTCACTTATTTACAACTAACAAATGACGTCACTTGTCTACATCTGATAGCAACACACACCCAAGTCACGATTCCTTATCTTATCTTGATCTTGTTCAAAGTGCCCCACCAATTACGACACGAATCCTTATCTCTAACATCACCCATAATTCCATACGCGAACCAAAACACAACTGACACATATGCCTCCAGGGAAATTCCTAACTCATAACATCTCATCTGAACAACCAATCACATCACGATTCCTTATCTTATCTTGATCTGGTTATTAGTGCCACCCCCTACTACTCACTTACATCTTTTGAGAAAGACTAGTCTGTTAATGAATAATCCAATGGTCCTGAGATTTTTCTAATATTCTTTGATGAGCAAATTTACTTCCTCGTCATCAGGAAAACTGATATTATCGTTCATATTTACTCAGTAGATAATGTTATAAAACATTGGTTTGAATGACTATATACCGAGTATGAAAAAGAAAAGGTTTAATGTTAAGATACTACTAGTTTCGTTGAATAAATCAATTTTTTTAGGTATCACAGGCAAAGAATTATATAAAAAATAACAAACTCCTTAAGAAATGACATATTTCTTAAGGATTTTGAAGAAAAAGCAATTAATTCCTCGACTCTTAAACCCAAATATGGTATCGTTATATAGACGATGCATTCCTCATCTGGGAACACGGTGTCAACAACCTCAATTTCTTTCTAGACCACCTCGATAAGCTTCATGAGAAATCGATTTTTCCTACGAACCGGAATCTAACGACTGTCTCCCTTTTCTGGACTTAAAACTTACGAGATGCGCTGAAAATATCAAAATCTCCATTTTTAGAAAATCCACACACAGAGACAGATACGTTCATGCTTCTTCCCATCACCACCCTCCTTCCCATCGCATTATTTCAACCCTGGCACACCGAGCCAGATCTTTACTAACAGATGAAACAGAAATTGAAAATGAACTCCATTTACTAAAAAGAACTTTTGTCAACAACAGTTTCTCTCTTAAAAAGATTAATAAATTTTCCTCTTTCCACCGCTCAACTGCTATTGAAGATTCTTCTCCCCCAAGAGCTTTTATATATCGTTGCCATACATCAGCTTTCTCTCCCCAAAACTGGCAAATATTCTTAAGAAATTCAACATTAGAACTTGCTTCACTACGTTTCCAAAACTTCGCTCCATACTAAGTAGACCTAAAGTGAAACATCTTCCTATTCGTTATCCAGGAGTCTACAAGATTTTGTGTGAATGTGGCAAACCATATTACGGCCTGACAGCTAAATCCATCCTTTTACGTAAGGAAGAACACCAAAGAGACATCTCCTACAATAGGACAAATGGCCAGCGCTCTCTTTACCCACGTTCTCTTCTTTATCAACTCGGATGAAGGCCGCCAACACCTCGTGGACTGGCCACTAAATTCTAATATCCATGTGTGTTATGATGAACTTGAAAGAAAGATTATCAAATCTAGAGAAATATCGCTCGATTCGTCTCATATTAACAACAGTCTAAGCTATAATATTGCTAACACACACACATTGCCACTGTCCAGTATTGGAGCAATCGTGACAGCTCACGCACATAGTCAACGTCAATTGGAACTCCAGCACGCATTCCTGTTTTAAAATGCACTATTGTGTGTTATACTAGATCCGTTGATGTAATTTTATCATGTCTCTGTTATTTTTTATATAATTCTTTGCTTGTGACACCTGAAGAAGTTGATTTTTCAACGAAACTAGTAGTATTTTAACATTAAGAAATAATGTTTAAAATACTACTAGTATATAATATATATATACAGTATATATATTATATACTAGTAGTATCGACTATATATATATAGTATCGACAGTTTCAGCCTGAAATGTATTATCAAGCAATGAATCAGTATCTGCCTAAACTCCTCTAAAGATATATATATATATATATAGTGTGTGTGTATAGAAAGACCTCTTTTTCCATATCAGCTTGAGTTCATAAATCTTGGTGGTTACGGATGTTCCTCGCATTTTTGTACGTTCTGTTGTAATTTTATTTTCAAGCTGCTTTGTTATTTTAAGTGGTTTAATAACTTCAGAGATGAGTCCTGTCGTAAACTTCATGTTTACAACATGTCATGTTGTAAAAATGTGTGCAACGAAATGTTTAGCAGTTTCAAAATATTGTCTGAATTCCTCAACAATGTGTAATTAGAATCTCCTTGATTGCTAGTTTTAGTTTTTGGTTTATATCCTCTTACGTATCGCACTGCATCTGAAGAACCTGAGGTAATGTACTTGTAGTACTTTCAATTTCTTATTATTTAATCATCTACTAAGCTTTCCTTGATGCGGTATTTTAGTTATATTTCTGGAGGTCCTATAATTGGCAGCATTTTTAATCTTATGTTATTGCTTTTTTCTATCTCTTTACATACACTGAAGCATTGGTTTTTCTTTCTGTTTGTGAATTGAAGGATTTCTGCTGCATACCACTAATGTTCTTGATTTGAGTCCATCTGTTGTGTTTCTCTCGATTATAGGAGGGTTTCGATATTGCATTTTTTGCTTTATCTTTTCTGCATGTCGTCCTCGATATTATATCCATATTCGACAGTTTCAGCTGGAAATGTATTATCAAGCAATGAATCAGTATCTGCCTAAGCTCCTCTAAAAATACGGATATTTTTATGCGTCATATATCTTTATCATTACATGGCATATTTTGTTGCTTAATATTCCATTCAGTGAGGACCAAATTTATTTACGGATATTATTATTATTATTATTACATGACACCTCCAGGGAGTCTAAAGACTCATCGAGGGAAGGTACCTACTCTCCTGGTCCACCAACCGCAACTACCTTCATCATCTACCGCCGACCACCACCATTAGTATTTTCACAGACAATTATAAACATCCATGCCTAAATCAGGATTCGAACCCGCAGCCTTTTGGCTGGAGAGCGGTTTAACCACTCGGCCAACTAGGCTGGCTTCTAGTGAAAGTGCGCTATTACTGTGAGCCCCCTCTGGGAGATGCGAAACAAATGCCTCCAATCTAATGCTTGTCATGTTCATGCAAACTGCCTGGACCAGTTAATCTGTATCGCGTTTTGTTTCCTATTTAAGCGTTAAAGTCTTCCATCATGCTTATCTTACATTGGTGCATAATCCTTGATGATTGCAACAATAAACAGATGACAGAAATACAGATGTAACAACAAATCATCTACAAGTGAAGTTGGTGTGCACCATAAAAACCCACACTTGATGTTATATGTTCCACTGAAGAATGTGTTGCTATTTATCCGTAGGTTTTCATGATCTAGGCATTATACAACGAAGATCTAAAAACTAATTTTCTATTGCGTTAATAACACTGAAGAGATCCAGGTTTAGACAACGATTTTTTTTTTTTTTTTTTTTATCAAATGTTCCAACTCTAAAGGCAATTAGTCCAAGTAAGTTGCCATTTTGAACAGACCAGCTTGTGCCTGGTTTAACTTTTGTTTACTGAAATAGACAAATCCGTCATAATAACCCCCAACACAGAAGATTAAAACATCTTAGTCTGGCCTGTATCATTTGACCTATTTGGCATGGGAGGAATTTCAGTAAATGTTACTCATATCTCGATATTGAGTTTAAAGAATTTCTTCAGAAATTGTTTAAACTTTAATTTTTAGTTGTCTTTATAACCTTCTCTTAAAGAACTTATCTAAACGTATTCCAAATGTTCGCATTTGATAATTCTATGTATTGTATGTTTGGTGCAGATATCATTCATACACATTTCGAACGTGCAATCGTCGCTACAAGTTAGTCTGTTACGGAGCATTCTGGTTGCTGGTTACGATGGCAAGTAGGAAGTTTTCAGAGACTGATTAATTCGTTGCAGTAAAGAGTTCATACCCTTCTTCAAAAATGAGCAAATAGACAAATAAAGATATAAAGATTACAAGCAACAATTTAGGATGAAGTGGTAGCAAGTGGGAATGTTGTGTAAATGGCTGTGTGAAGGTCCTGGTGACGCTACAAAAGGCCACTGTAAGTTTTGCGAATGTGATATAGCTGCTAAATCTCGTCAGCTTGTAAAGCATCGTGTATTAAGAAACATCTTGCTGCAGTTCTATAAGGCTGTTCTTATTACAAATATGCTTATGATGAGACAGCGAACTCTGAAATCAGCTTAGCATTATTTCTTTGTTGTCGCTCAAGATTGAAAGAACAGTTACTATTATCTAGTAGATCTTTGCAGAAATATCGCATCCAGACAGTCAAATTATGCCAAAGGTAAAAATGCACCTAACCACGTGCTCTGCAATTGTAAAGAATATTCTAAGTGAGCATTTTGAAGAAGATCTAATTGCAGATATTGGATGTTGAAATTTCAGCTTGCTAATAGATGAATTGAATGATATCAGTGAATAAGATTTTAAAAGGAATGACCATCATGTATTATAACAAGAGATTCAACAAAATTATGCATACATTTATTAGCATGCTGGTTCTAGAAAATTGTGGTGCTAGTGGTATTGTGGCTGCACTGTAAAACTAGCTCTTGACCAAGAAACTGGACATTAAAATCTTATTTCAATTGGTACAGACATGCTAGTCTTATGGTGATTTCAATAAGGGAGTTTGTGAACTGAACAACTGAAGGCATTTCCTCCTTCATCTTAATTGGATGCGTATGCTATTCACTACAACTGGCAATGTCTCACACTTGTGCGTAATCTCCGTTCCCCCCAAAATAGAATTTTTAGTTTCCAAAACATATAAGTAGTTTTCACATTCTTCTTCAAGACAAAGAACTGTATCAAACTATCAATGAAAATGTTGCTCCTCTGAAAATTGTAAGCATCTGTGCAACGATGATGCTCTCCATTGAACCTGCAGTAGACAGAATTCTCAGCCAGTAGCTGGAATTTAAAACTCTCTTTGAAGTCGCGAATGGGACTGGTAAATGTTTCAAAGCTCAAGTATTGTGGGAGATGTCTTCCCCCCCCCCCTCCTGCCTTCAACATGAATCGACTTCTTGGCATTGTGGTAACCAGAGTTTTCGCATCCCTCGTCAGACAGTGACTCATTAATTATACAGTTCTTTAAACGAAATTTATTTTAATTTGAAATATATAAACAATCCAATAATACTTTTGATCTTCTCTCTTCCATCATCCATGTGGATGATGATGAGGCCGAATGACTCTTTCCATTTCTGTCCACTTTGGTGTCGCTTGTTGTGATTTGGTTTTCAGGTTCTCTTTTGTTTTGTCTATCCATCTAATTCTGGACCGTCCTTTGGGTCTTTTACTTTCCATCGTTGTATTCAGGGCTTTAGATGGTAATCTTTCTGTTCCCATTCTGGTCACATGGCCAAATCATCGCAGTCTTCTTTCTTGGATTTTGTCTACTATTGTTATTTCTTGTTTTAGTCCTTTCCTTATGTCTTCTTTTCTTAGTCTATCCAGCAGAGATACTCCAAGTAATCTTCTTAGCCAACCCATTTCAGTAACTAATAATTTTTTCTCTTCAGCCTTTTTGAGATTCCAGCATTCACTTCCATAGAGGAGTATTAGGAGGACCATTGTTTCATAGATTCTTACTTTTGTTGCTTGTTTGCTGTCTCTTGGCTTCCATATTTTATTAAGTCGTCCAAAAGGTTGGGATGCTTGACTGATTCGTCTGTTTATATCTTTTACAATTTCATCATTGTACTACTCAATTACTCCTCCAAGATAGGTGAAGTTTTCTACCTTCTCTTGATTCTTACTATCAATTTCGATTTTCAGCTTGGTGTTTCTTTTTCCTATTTGCATAATTTCTGTTTTATCTATATTTATGTTAATCCAAATTTTGTACATTCTTTCTTTCTTTTATCAGAAATTCGTTGTAGGTCTTCTTCCGTGCTTTCAAGTAATGAAATGTCGTCTGCAAATTTCAAATTTGTTATATTTTCTCCATATAATCTGCAAATTTCAAATTTGTTATATTTTCTCCATATAATCTGCAAATTTCAAATTTGTTATATTTTCTCCATATATTTTGATTCCAGAGTCTTCTTTGTTTAAGGCTTTACTGGTTACTTCTTCAAGTGTAAGATTGAAGAGGTATAGTGACAGATTGCATCCATGTCTTACTTCGCTCTCTGTGTGGAACCAGTTGGTTAAAGTGTCCTCCACTCGTTCCGCACTTTCAGATTTCTCGTACAGATATTCATTGTTATTCTTATTGTTTTTTTGGGGGGGAATTCCAAACTCTTCCATAGTTCTCTTCTACAGATTGAATCAAATGCTTGACGAAAGTCTATGAAATTGATATAGCAACTTAGGTTGTACTCTAGTGTCTTTTCTATTAGCTGTCTCAAGGTGAATAGTTGATCAACCGTGCTTCATCCCGGTCTGAAACCTGCTTGTTCTTCTCCTAATGCTAGTTCTATATATGGTTTAATTTGTTTTTGGAGTATTTTTGCGAAAACCTTACTTGGAATACTGAGGAGGCTAATGCCTCTGTAAGTATTGCATTCTGTTTTATCTCCTTTTTTGTATATAGGAGTTATGACTGATTTGGTCCAATCAGTAGGCAATGCTTTATATTTGTAGATCATTTCAAATAATGTTTTTAATGGTTTCAAAAGTTGTTCCTTTCCTGCTTTTAAGAATTCTCCGTGTGTATAATCAGAGCAGGTGCTTTCTAGTTTTGAGCTTATCTACGCTGTGTGCTTTTTTTTTTCCTTTGGTAAAGATATTTGTTTACTCCTCCATTTCATTGGCTGTAATAGCAATATCCTGAGAGCTGTTTTTATTATATAAGTATCTAAAGTATTCTTCCCATCTGGTAATTCTTTTTGTTTTACTTTCAATTAGTTGTCCCTCTTCGTTTTTGATCATTAGCATTTTTGTTGTCCGTGTCTTACTAATTTGGTCCGTTTGTTTATATAATCCACGGAGGTTATTTTCTTTTGACAGTTTTTCTGCCGATTTGCATTCTTCTTCTAACCAGTTATTCTCGTCTCTTTTAAATAGTTTTCTAATTTCTCTGGTTAATTTATTATATTCATTTCTGTTATAGTTTGTTTTAATTTCATGCATTTCCTTTGGTCTTATCCACAGTCTGCAGTAAATGATCTAAAATTTAGGATACTTGATTTCCATCTTTGGTTTACAATGATATAGTCTATCATATTCTTGGTTTGTCTGTCTGGTGATATCCATGTCCATTTTCTTTGGGGTTTTGGTTGTTTAAAGAGAATGTTGGTTATTGTTAGTCTATTATTTGAGAAGAATGTTAGCAGTCTTTTGCCACATTCATTGCTTTCTCCGTACTCAAACTGTCTGATTACTCCTGGCCAGATATCCCAGTCTTTGCCTACTTTTGCGTTTAATCCCCCCATTACACTATTACACTTAGGAGTACTTGACTTGATGTCTGCTGTACTGCTATTTGCAAATCTGTATGGAACTCCTCAATGCCTTCTTCTCATGGTGTTGAAGTTGGTAAGTATACTTGAATAATAGTCAGTGATCCAATTGACGTTTTAAATCTTGTTTTATTTATCCCGGGTGACATAGGATTGTAAGACAATAGGGAGTTTTGAGCATTAATATAAGTGCTACTCCCGCTTGGTGTTTCTTGTCCTCCCTACCTTAAGTTAAGATTTTGTACTGTCCATGGTGAAATTCTTCTTCTCCAGTCCATCTGGTTTCGCAAAGTCCAATCACTTCTCATCGGTAGTTGTCTAATTAATGCAGTAGAATTTCCAATGCAATGCTCCTTCCTGGTGAAGAGTTGGTGAAGGTGAATGCTTTTGATAATCCTAGGAAGTCGATCTCTAGCCATAATTGTCGATGGTAATTAAGTTGTAGTAGGGCTGGATCTAAGATTCTTCTGGTCCGTGAGTTTTAATCTCCTTGAATAGTTTAATAAACATTTAGGTGCAATGCTGCCAACACTAGTTTAATCGATTTTGTCTGTCATAAGTTGGTCGTTTGGAAAGTCTTCATCCAGCTGTCTAAAGTCTTTCAAGTCGATTTTTATTTGTAATTATCTGCTTGATGAACTGACTATCTACTGTCCAAACGTGACCAAACCACGCAATTCTCTTTCTTATATGTTCGGTCTTTGAAAAAGATTCTCTGTAGCTCCTTGTCTTTGTAGGATGATCTAATTTTTTTTTCCTTTTAAATGTTTCCTATTAGTTCTGTTTGTTGTTGACCATGTTTCACAATCATGTGTAATATTGGTCATAGATAGCTTAAATAATTTTGCTTTGGATTTTCTTGAAATATTCTAGATTTCGGGAGTTGTGAAATGGCAAAATATCCATTCAGCTGTCTCAATTTTCTCCTCTACCGATAGATATCATTGTGGCTGTTAATGATGATCCTGGATAGCTAAAATTAACCACTTGCTGAAAGATAAAATAAAGTTGGATTGGTCTTGACGAGCTGTTGAAATATGCGAGGGTGTTCATAAAAATAATGACCTTTTGAAATACACACAAAGAGTACTACCACAAAGAGCGCAATGCGGTTACTGAGGCACCTAGCGGCAGGTTTTGAAAAACTGCCATTTGCCTCTTTCTGCTATTAACATTAGTCGTCGAGTTACTTCCTATGAAGTGAGCACGTGCACAAGCTGTTCGTCGGAACAGCTTGTGCACCCGGGTGAAACAACATGTTATCTTAGATTTCACTTGTATACTGATCAAAGTTGAGATAGCCATAAAAATTATCTACACAACAAACTAAGGATAATAGAAAGTAAACTATATCACTTGAGACACCACTCTAAAATACATAAAAATACTAATCTAGAAAACATTATATGAAAATATTTTGAAATACTCAATTACATCATACAAATTTAACAGATTACAATCGTTGCAAAATAAAATGGTAAAACTGATATCCTGGGAACAAAGAGATCAATCCACACTCATACGGTCAGCAAGGAAAGAACAGAAAATATTTACGGCGAAACACTTATGCCACAACACAATCATTCTAAAATTTTACTTTAGTCCAACCTACAGAGTAACTAGAACAACACATCAGATAGCATGACTACAGTCAACAAACTACATAACATATAAGTATAATAATCACTCCAGAAAAGACACTCGGAGGAGCTTCTACATACTCGTACTGACATGATAAACATATTGGCATTCCACAGGAGAAACCTAGGGACCTATAGAGAGAGCGCTGAAACAGGTGCTATATAGATATTATAGCGAGACTGAAAAGTAGAGTGAAATCACACAGGTACGCACTCGCACACAAACCTATAACGAATTCCTCTCAAACACCATTACAAGGACACCAACACACCATATCATCCATCCACTTCAAAAAAAGTTAAACCGAGCTCATCCGGTGGTAGTTCGTGGGCACGTGTACTCACCTCTAAACGTTAACCAGAAAAAAGCATTTATATATTTATCTGCCCTCCACCCAAAATGCTCTGGGTTCGAATCCCGTCGTGGGCATGGATATTTGCAATTGTCTGTGGAAACACTAGTGGTGGTGGCAGGCGGTATATATGGTGTAGTTGCGGTTAGTTGTGGTTGGTAGATATAAGTGGAGGAGATGTAGAGTAGGTTTCCCACTAGATGATACTTTGGACTCCTTTGAGGTTCACGTAATAATCATAATAATAATATATACATATAATCGTCGTATCTGCTTCCAGTAGTGAACAAATTAATACGAAGTAGCCGAATTTTCGTCAGGTTTTTGGTTTTTGTTTCAGTTCTGGTTTCGATTATAGTTCACTATTTTGTTAGTACTGTGTCTTTTAACTCTCTGTGATGTTTAACAGTGTGTGCGTTTTTAATATTGTAAATAATTTGTAAATAATCCTCTGCGCCAGGCAGCCCGAAGATAGACTTCTAGTTCAAGTCTAGTCTTCAACTGGAGGAACCTTCTCTAATCCTATCTTCGACCTGTTTCCGAATTAGTCGATCTCTGGCACTTGCAACGGGTTTTTTTTCTCTCGGAAACTCGGATTTTTCGTCCCGTAAACTCAGGAAAATCGACCGTAAAACCCGCAGTATTTCACAGTAACATTCTGTTAGGGTTAGGTACCAAGAGATGGCACTTTTTTACCGTTTCTTCATCAGTGGCCGCCTATAATTGGTGACAGTCATGGACCGGCTATCTCTCATTGGATACCGGTGGAGATTGAACTGCCCACTCAGTCTCCAAATGCTAGATAGGGTATAAAGGCCTCGCCTACTCCCTATAAGGGAATAAAAGGTGTTACCTGATTTATTTATAATGGAATGTATTCTGTAATTGAGTGCACGTTCGTGCTCATGCATATGGAAATACTAGTTATGCTTAGCTAGTTAAAAATGCATATTTATATTTATTAAAAAAAAAACGTGTCCTGCATATTGTACTGTACCTAAAATAAATTTTCGTTGTCATTGTCAAAAATATTTTCTTTGGTGTATGTTTGAACTATATTAATTATATATATTGTACATTCTTTGTATGATCATATTTTGTCAAACTTCGAAAAAATTGTAAGCTTCAATATGCAATCATATTTCCTTGTATAGTATATCAATTGTAACCAATCTAAAATGGCTGCCACAAGCTCATCTATCAGTAAATAAATTTTTAAGACAAAACTAGCTAGGATTTCAAAATAATTACATTTTGAACTTGCCAAAATGTTATATCTGAAAAATCGTTAACATTAAAATTAGAAAAATGAAACAAAAATGGTGTAGTTTAATGTTGATCCCACATACCTCCCTTCCCTACACATCCATTAATATACTTCTTCAAAGGTCCTTCAAAGTTAGCCAAATCCCCGCCTCTCCACGAACTCCAGCGCCTATTTCTCATCATCATCATCATCATCACCAGAATCCTTAAAATCAAACTTGCCAGAAACCACCATAGCCACCTACAATTCTGGTTTGAACCCTTGAAATATAGAACCATAGATAGAGAAATTCTTCTTAGTATACGTTATCTTCTCAGCGGATATTAATGGACGGTCCCCACTCTTCCATTTCATCCGTCATTTATATGCTTTCAGATATATATGTTAATGATTTCACAATGCATTCGAGTCACAATTAAAATACTGTAGTGTTTACGCATGGGTTGAACTATTGTTGAATTTTAATTGTTTGTTACCTCTAGGTTCCATTGTTGCTTTCAGTAAGTTCCTTTTAATTTAAATTAAAGTCATGAGAACATTGCTGATATGTCTACAAAGAACCAGTAATTGCCCGGTTATGGGAAGCCGAAGAGAATTATACGACACACACACACACATGACCACAACCCTGTAAACCATAAATTTGAACCAGGATTGGTCAATATATTGGTCAGAATGGTTAATATATTAGCTATTCTAAACAAAACGATGTGAGTGATGGGAAAAACATTGCACATAACAGTAGCTCATTTCATTGCTAAACTTCTAAGAACGAATAAGGACAGACATGAGACAAAAGGTTCTTTCACCACTACATCATTGCAAAATGTAATGACCTCATGGTTACAGTGTGTTTACCCTTGTATATACAACACCTATTCTTATTCCTGGCTTCTTGTTCCCTGTACAAGTGGGCTATCAACCTGATAGTGTGTAGGAAACCCTTTTCGTTTTCTCCACACCAATTTCACATGCTGAACACAGTCTAAAGCTTTAGAACAGTCTATGAAATATATTACCATAGGGGAGTCTAAATTCTTTGTATTTTTCTCTGATCTTCCGTGCACGAGATATTAAGCTCGTAGTGCTATTACTATTTATGGCTATTTTGCCATAATAATTCCCCTCCCCCCTTTTTCTTCCGAAAAGTCCATCAACCAGAGTTCATTTTGAAAGTATAAAGTTAAGTTATGTAAGTTTCATCAATATTTTTCTGATTCTGCTCCATAAAAAGATAATCTCGAAGATTCCACAAAGATATGTCAAAAATTATTCCTTAAATGTTTTTCTTTTAATTTATGTCTTTAAATATCATTAATGTTTCAAGTTAATTGGAGTAAAAATGAATGTGAAACTTGAAAATTAAAGGCGTCTGATAGGAAAAGATTTCTGCTTTTGAGATGTGGTATTAGAGAATGCTGCTGAAGATATCATATACCGGCCTGCGGACAAATGGATGGGTGTTAAAAAGGATCAATAGAACTTTAAGGCTCCTTAAGGATACTAACAACAGAGTTGAAATACTTTGGGCACATTGGAAGGAGGATTTCTAAAACAGTAATCTATTACCTTCTAAGGTAAAGTTCCTGGGAAAAGGAGGAAGGGGTAGCCGTCAATGAGATAGAGATTGATGGTGTGTCTAGAGTGACTGATTATCAGAGATGAAGTCTCTAATACAGCAAACAATAGGATTTCATGGCTGGTGTGACACATCGG